>NC_088372.1:38785715-38797857 GCF_034508935.2 Berghia stephanieae
GGAACAAAACAGACAATGGACGTTTCGGGTAGAACCCGAAACGTCCATTGTCTGTTTTGTTCCCATACTAAGCCTCTCCATTTTTTCTACCCGAAACGTCCATTGTCTGTTTTGTTCCCATACGAAGCCTCTCCATTTTCACTCTTTCGTTAGTATTTTACGACCACCGGCTTCAGGCAGCCCCTACCGTTTTCATCATTATGCTCCACAACTAACATTTCCAATTTTGCTTGATTTCCGCATTTTCAAGAGTAAGGGTCCCTTCAGAGATCCCTTTGTAAAACTTATTGGTCTCTTTAAGTACACATGTGTTGCTTACATGAAAGTGTAGTACAGGTGTGTCCGAGGAGTCATCTTCCATAACTTGCTAAGTAGCATTTTCACCATTCCCAGAATACTGCATTTGTTTTACAAACGAAAAGGCCAAAATGGAAAGGATTCGGATGCGAACGGTACAGACAACAGACGTTTCGGGCACAAACCCTTCGTCAGCACAACAATAAACAAAGAACCGTAGAAAACAAATTGAGTAAAATGGAGTATACGTTGTAGTATCTGTACTCTTTCGTGGCTGGAGTGTGAATAAAGTGTTAGCGTGGTGGGGTGCGTGGGGTATTCTCACGATCCCAGACTTCTGGCAGCTCCCACATGACAAATTTAAACTTTTACCTTTTTTTTTTGTCATTTAAATTTATCAAGTGACTTAAAGACAAAAAAAAAAACAAAAAAAAAAAAACAAAAAAACAAAAACAAAACAACAAAACAAACAAAACAAAGCACCCAAAGCAACAAAAACATGTTTGCCTTATAAAACAATATCATTAGCGTTTATAGATATATATTTTTATTATTTTAGGTGAGTGGGATCTGATAACTCAATTGCTAGAGCGCTCGCTTCCCACGCTCTAAAGGGATAGCGTTCAATCTCAGTTGAAGTCAAGATTTTTCTTTGAACCCCCTACCCACCCAGCAGTGGTTTGGTAGCTGGGTCTGTTTGATCTGGCGAAAAGTACTTTGCGATAGATTTTCATCCTATCCAAAAGATAGTACGTAAAGGCTATAGTTATATTCATGTATATAAACTGGTATAAACTCCTCGGGGTTCATGGACCAAATGGATATGGAGGACTACTTTTTAAATTCATTTTTATCATTTTCTTTCTTTTTTTTTTCTAAACTTTCTTTGTTGATTCTAAGGCGTCCAAAATATTTCTTGAGTGTGTTAACTCATTTTTATAGATCTATCTGAGACCTATCAGGTCTTTAACCAGCTAACTGCCGTACTCGGGAAAACACACAAAAAAATTGCCAGAAAACTCGTCCTTCAAATTTACACCAATTTCAATGACCCCAATCTTGGAGAAAAAAACAACAAAAAAACAACCATCACACATGGGACCTCCCGATGAGTCCCAAATGGGCTACTTACATTTTGCAATAACGTTTAGCCTTGCACAGAATTCCCAAAACAGAATGGAGTGCTGTTCGAACCATTTTTTCAACTCGTTGAATTCCACTTGTGTCTGGATAACCAATTCCCGGAGACCAAATTGTCTGCAACGTTCGATCACGGTCCTAAGGAAGATAGATATAAATATTTTTTAAATAGCGCAAAATCTACTGAACGTGCCCAAACTCAAAGCACTTCACTAGGGGTCCCTAGACACCGGCAACACTTAACACGTGGGACGAGACATGACGCCTGTTTGGTGATAGTACTTTTTTTTTTCTGACAGACAACGCTGTTAGCGTACTATCATTTTACCATATTAATACTTGTACTACTACTGCTACCACTACCACTACTGCTGAGGCTGCTGCTACTGCTACTACTACTACTACTACTACTACTACTACTACTACTACTACTACCACTACTACTACCACTGCTGCTGCTGCTACTACTGCTACTGCTGCTGCTGCTACTACTACTACTACTACTACTACTACTACTACTACTACTACTACTACTACTACTACTACTACTACTACTACTACTACTACTACCACTACTACTACCACTGCTGCTGCTACTACTACTACTACTACTACTACTACTACTACTACTACTACCACTACTACTACCACTGCTGCTGCTGCTACTACTGCTACTGCTGCTGCTGCTACTACTACTACTACTACTACTACTACTACTACTACTACTACTACCACTACTACTACCACTGCTGCTGCTGCTACTACTACTACTACTACTACTACTACTACTACTACTACTACTACTGTTACGAATACTCACGGGACTGCTTCATCCTGTTTTAAGTCCACGTAATAACTTTTCCCATTGATAATAATCTGTTGAAGTTCATTTCCTTCGGGAAATAAAATAAGGTAATCACAAAAGATAAGTTTAGTGTAGACTTAGAGGTAATTTAATTCAAATTTGTAAGATCGAACAAAAAGTTAACTGGGATTCTAATAAGTTCTTCAAATATGCAGTTTGACGTCAGCAAGTGGTGGGGTTTTCAAAATCGTTTTAAAGAGTGGTGTCTAACATCAATGCGTACTCCCTCTTTAATTTTCAGAACAGTATATGTATATGTTACAGTGAATGGCATATTAAGTCGGACTGTGAAAAGGTTTGAACTGAGATATCGCGAAGTTTTTTATCCAAAATGAGTTCTTGTCATAAATGATTAAATCAACCCTTTATGTACAGCTTCAGGGAAATATCAAAGCTTAATTTCACTTCTAAATATTTTTACAGCTAGTCAAGTTGAAAAAGTATGAAATTTGAGAAAAGTTCTTGGATACCGTTCCCATACACCTGACCATAACTGCATGAAAAATCACCCGATTTACTTAAAATAAAGATTAAAATGGTCTGGGGAAATATTCTTTTTGAAAATGATAAAAATATGCAAATCAAAAATGTTTCATCTTCCGATTGATTATGCCATGCACTGACACAAATTTCGGACACTCTCCAAGTCTGTTCAAGAACTGCGATGAATGCCGACGTCTATAAGAACTGTGTTGAGAAGGAATTCGATTACCCTTGGTTTGAATTTGATGAATAATGTATGTATGGCAATGTGAAAATTGTTATCCTGTACGTCATATGATGCCAATGTACACATCAGTCATTCATCACTGTGACAAGGGTTAGGGTTAGGGTTAGGGTTAGGGTTAGGGTTAGGGTAAGGGTTAGGATTAGGGTTAGGGTTAGGGTTAGGGTTAGGGTAAGGGTTAGGGTTAGGGTTAGGGTTAGGGACGAAAGGCCAAACTATTGACCTAGTAATTTAGTAGTCTACTGCCGTTGTTTTTAAAAACACAGTATATGCAATGTTAACCAAAAAGCACATACTGTGTTCTTTAACAAAACGGCAGTATAGTATTGTAATATTGTATTGTATTGTGTTTTGTTAGAAACTGCAAGCTAATTCCATTCCAAACAACTTGTACTTGTTTGCAGGTCTGATAACCCGAGTTGCTACGGGCTCGTTGTTTTAATAGAAATACTCTCAAACCAACGTAAAATATTATCCATTACAACGCTGTTAGATCAAGCCCATAAAATCAAACCTGCTCATAGGCGCTGTTAGATTCCAAGTGACGAGGAGTTGCCGGTTAAATTATTTTTAAAAATTATTTGACAATCGAATATCTTTTAATGAAAAAACGCCAAATTGGCAACTCTGGTAATTTTATGAGGAGAGATAAATTTCTTATAATAACTTTGCTTCAGTATGAGGTCATATCAACATGTTTGAAATAATTAACGAGTTGGATATGTCACAAAATAAATGGTCGGAGACGTTTAAATAAAGACCACATTGTTTTTATGACACTTCTCCACATCTTTATCAAAAGAAGTTTTTAATAGGTGGAAGCATTTCCGTATGAAGTCCGACGTCATCTTGACATTCAAAAAATGTTTATTTTGAAAAAGCAGCAATTCAAAAGATGTAATTGATATATATCCTATGTATTGATGTGCACGTCGACGTATAGACTTAAATACAGGTCTGATAACTCAAATTGATATGTAGTCATTGTTGAAATGAAAATACTCTCAAATCACCGCAAATAATTGTCCATAATAACGTCAAATCAAGCTCATAATCTGCGTTCGGTTCATATAGACCGACGTGTACATATTTGCAGGTCTTATAACCGAACTTCCATTGTATTTCACGTGCATAAATTAGCAGGTCATACAACTGGACTAATTTATGGGCCTAATTTAATACTGTTGTAATGGGCAATATTTTCCGTTGACATGAGAGTTTTTCCATTACAACAATGAGCCCATAATAATTTGGTTTATCAGACCTGCAAATAAACACACGTCGATTGCATCCCATATTTGAAAAAAAAAAACATCATTTCTGTTTATTTCCACAGCGATACTTGATTAATTCGAATTGATTTTATATTCGTGCATAACAAAGACAAAGCAATACAAATTTACGAAGTAGAATTAATGAGGCAAGACCAGTATCTATTTGATGTTAAAACTAAAACACGGAGCACAACAATGGAATCTTTTGTGTACAATGGAAACTCATAAATCTGTACTGTGAGTTGGTGATGGTTAAACAACAAAGGTTGTCAGAATACATTACAGTTACGTGGCTTGACATTTCATGGGCTTTTTCATTATAATGGATTGGCACTCATCTATAAATAGAACTGTTTGATCTTCTATTATATAGCGCAATATCCACTAAGATTTTTTAAAAACCTGAACAAGTTTGTATGAAAGGTGCCAACAAAGCAAGAAAGACAATACAACCCCCCCCCCCCCCCCCGCCCCCCTTTCCCAACAAAAATTAAAAACAAAAACAAAAACAAAACATCCCAAAACATCAGCCCACCTCGACTCTTACATCAGTGCCTGCTCCCTGGCTTCTTTATACCCACTAAACGTACTCAAAGCGCTTTACAAAGGGTCCCTGAACCAACAGCATAACACGTAACACGGAGAACGAGAAGTGACGCCTGTTAGGCGACATTTCCGACAGAGACAACGCTGTTAACGGCCAGGTACTTATTTTACAATTGAGTACGGTGAGAGAATGTGAGCCTTTTTCCAAGGAATCAACTAGGCGCCGAGCGAGGCTCGAACCCATGACTTTCCGATCCAAAAAAGAGTGTCATACCACTAGACCACATAGCCGCACCAAAGTTGACGCCACTCAGATCTTTGTTATTGTTTTTAGCCAGCAATTTCTATGAGTAGTTCTCACTAAATTGTATTAATCAGATTACAAACGCTTAAGGTTACACATAATTTTGTGTGTTCGTACATTATTTCCGGCTGGCGAATGTTGTGACTCTGAGGCTGAGCGCAAAGCATCAATATTTGTGCATTATTATTATTATTATTATTATTATTATTATTATTATTATTATTATTATTATTATTATTATTATTATTATTATTATTATTATTATTATTATTATTATTATTATTATTATTGTACAAAAATGAACATAATAAAAAAAAATAACGAGATACAAAACAAGGAATGCTTTGGGTTCAAAACCCTTCCACAGTCAATAACTAATACAGTAAAACTGTTGAATATAACTTTAAATCTAGACAGTTTATATAGATAGTATGCAGATGACGTCACTCAGGCCTTTGTTATTGTTTTTGCCATCCGCGTTTGTGAGTTGTTCTCACTAAACTGTATTCACCAGACTATAAAATTTCATGGTTACACCGAGTTTGTGTGTTGGTCTGTTATACTTCCGGATGGCAATGTTGTGAACTCCTTGGCCAAGCGCATTCTATCTATAGTATTTCGTTCTTTAATTTCCACATCTGTTTTGTTTATTGTTGTAGATCAATCCCTTTTCAGTCCACGTTCTAGCAGCACTGTATTCAATAAAGCCCCACTCGCATCGCTCTCAGAGATCTTTAGAGACGACGATAGCTTAGAGTGCTGCTATGTGGTCGGTCGAGTGGTATGACACTCGCCTCCGGATCGGAAGGTTCTGAGTTCGCATAGTTGAGTCATTGGAAAAGGCTCTTTACTCACATTCTCTCATCGTAATCATGTGTAAATCAGTACCTGGCCGTTAAAAGCGTTGTCTCTGTCGAAAAAACACCATTTGTAATTTCGCCCAACAGGCGTCTTGTCTTATGCTCTTGTTGACTAGGACTCTTTATAAAAACGCTTTGAACAAGTCTACTGTGTCTATAGAAAAGCTCAAGTTTTTTGTGCGCTATGTGGTCTAGCTGTATAGTATTCGCTTTCAGATCGGAAGGTCCTGGGTTCGGGTCCCGCTCTGAGCGGCTCATAGTTGAATCCTTGGCAAATTCTCTTTACTCACATTCTCTCACCGTACTCAAGTGTAAAATAGAACATAGCCAGTAACAGCGTTGTCTGTGTCAGAAGAAATTTGTTATCTCCTAACATGCGTCATGTCTTGTCTTACATGTTAAATTTGCTGTTGGCTATGGAACCATTGCAAAGCTCTTTGAGCACGTATGGTGTATATTGCGCCAAATAAAAGCTCGTCTTTAAGGTTATTTTTTTTTAAGGCGTCATGTCTCATCTTAAATATTTAGTGTTGCTGTGTGCTTGGGACCCTCTGTAAAGCGCTATGAGCATTTTTAGTGGATAGTGCCTTAAAGATAGAATGCGCTTGGCCAAGGAGTTCACAACATTGCCATCTGGAAGTATAATGGACCAACACACAAACTCTGTGTAACCATGAACTTTTATAGTCTGGTTAATACAGTTTAGTGAGAACAACTCACAAACGCGGATGGCAAAAACAATAACAAAGGCCTGAGGGACGTCATCTGCATACTATCTATATAAATACTCACTTTAAAAAAATAGAATAACAATATCCAACCCTGAATAGATAGTTCGAAGATGACGTCACTCAGGCCTTTGTTATTGTTTTTGCCATCCGCGTTTGTGAGTTGTTCTCACTAAACTGTATTAACGAGACTATAAAAGTTCATGGTTACACAGAGTTTGTGTGTTGGTCCGTTATACTTCCGGATGGCAATGTTGTGAACTCCTATGCCAAGCGCATTCTATCTATACAATGGGGTAACCCGTGGTCTTCCTAAATTAAAGGCCTGAATTGACCAAAAAAATTACGTCTCAAAAGAAGATGATGCTCACCAAACAAAAGTGAAAAATGAGATGTTGTTAGAAGTGCTCAAGGAATCAGGAAACGAATGATTCGATTGGTTGAGTTACTGATTGCAACCGTGGCCTTCGTAAAGTTATGGCCTGATATTGACCAACAAATGACGTCATAATGCCAATCTTTTGCCACAAAAGAAAACAAATCGTGAGTTGTATTCAATAGTTCAACCAATGGGACCACACGTTTCCATGAGCTCTACTTATGACAACTCACTAGGCGGTGCAAAAACCAAATAATGACGTCAAACTGCCAGTCCTTTTGGATTTCAGTATCAGGCTATAACATAACGATGGCTACGGTGATTCTGACCAAATAATGACGTCAAAATGCCAGTCCTTTTGGGTTTCAGTATCAGGCTATAACATAACGATGGCTACGGTGATTCTGACCAAATAATGACGTCAAAATGCCAGTCCTTTTGGGTTTCAGTATCAGGCTATAACATAACGATGGCTACGGTGATTCTGACCAAATAATGACGTCAAACTGCCAGTCCTTTTGGATTTCAGTATCAGGCTATAACATAACGATGGCTACGGTGATTCTGACCAAATAATGACGTCAAACCTGCCAGTCCTTTTGGATTTCAGTATCAGGCTATAACATAACGATGGCTACGGTGATTCTGACCAAATAATGACGTCAAACTGCCGGTCCTTTTGGATTTCAGTATCAGGCTATAACATAACGATGGCTACGGTGATTCTGACCAAATAATGACGTCAAAATGCCAGTCCTTTTGGATTTTCAGTATCAGGCTATAACATAACGATGGCTACGGTGATTCTGACCAAATAATGACGACAAAATGCCAGTCCTTTTGGGTTTCAGTATCAGGCTATAACATAACGATGGCTACGGTGATTCTGACCAAATAATGACGTCAAACTGCCAGTCCTTTTGGATTTCGGTATCAGGCTATAACATAACGATGGCTACGGTGATTCTGACCAAATAATGACGTCAAACTGCCAGTCCTTTTGGATTTCAGTATCAGCATAACATAACGATGGCTACGGTGATTCTGACCAAATAATGACGTCAAACTGCCAGTCCTTTTGGATTTCGTTATCAGCTATAACATAACGATGGCTACGACAAAAACCAAATAATGACGTCAAAATGCCAGTCCTTTTGGATTTCAGTATCAGGCTATAACATAACGATGGCTACGGTGTTTCTGACCAAATAATGACGTCAAACTGCCAGTCCTTTTGGATTTCAGTATCAGGCTATAACATAACGATGGCTACGGTGATTTTGACCAAATAATGACGACAAAATGCCAGTCCTTTTGGGTTTCAGTATCAGGCTATAACATAACGATGGCTCCGTTGCAACACAAAATTCCCCATTTTAGCGTAATCTTAGTCTTCCTTATGATGATTTTCTTATGGGTTAGTATCGGGTCTTTTAGTTAACGAAGCTACAGTCAAGTCCTACCTGTCTTTAGTTCGTCGTACTGACAACAGAAACCAATCTGTACTCCACAAACCTCGGGGTGGGGCTTATTTTCTGGATCTCCTTGTCATGACTCACAAATGCAACACAACCGACGTTCTCATTTTTTTCAATCGCCAGCTCTCCTGGTTTAAAATAATATGTAGATGTTCAAAATCTATTTTTAGGTAGTCTGTCAATACTCATGTTAATAAATATACTAAATAAATAGAATAAATAAATAAGTATATAAATAAAACTAATAATCTTGGATAATCTTGGTTAGATAAAACTAAATAAACATTATTCACTCATGGAAAATGGTTGTAACAACGTAAATAGGGTTCCAAAGTCGTGAGTTCAATCCCTTTGAATAATTGAACCGTATTTTGGTTTAAATGTGAAGCATAATGCGTGTATGAATAAAAAATGAACAATCGGTGCCGTTCCCAACTTTGGCCCTACTTTCTTTGCAAGGAACCAACCAATTGGTTGCAAGCCGGACATGACGTCAAACTTTGGAACGCTTTTACAAGAAAGTATAAATACGTGTTATTAAATGTGCTTACACATCAATATCATAAAGCAATGTATAGTAGATAAAATAGGAATACAATTAATAGTAAACGTGCGTCTATAAAATTAATATTGACACATACAAAAATGATATAAATGTTTTGTATAATATACGATTTTTTTATTTGTTTGTATTTATTACACGAGTTATTTTATCGTGCCAAATAACAATACAAACATGCGATAACAAAAAACAAAACAAAAACAAAACTAGTTTAATAAATACAAAGAAATAAAAGAATAATATACAGGTCTTGACCTTTTATTGGATTTTCGGACGAGGGACGAGCCCGGACCTTCGGGGACAATCCCCAAGGTTACGAAATAGGGAATGAGATTAGCAGAAGAGTAGCGTCCCTTGATTAGACGTCACCCAAGTCTGTGACGTCACCGGCGAAAAGTTATTAGAGAGAGAACGTCATGTTGGTTGTGCGCATGCGTTTCTGGTCCTCGCTTCCGGTGAAAGCGGCTTGAGACACTTCAAAACCAAATTGACGTTCTCTCTGTAAGTGACGTCCAATCAAAGGACGCTACTCTTCCGCTTATCTCATTCCCTATATTCAAAACTGGTCAAAAGCTATTATTTCCACCCCTTATTTTGGAAAACCCAGTCTTTTCATAGTAAATGCGTAATCGTTGAATAATGCTTTGTACCCGTGGTATAATATATTCATTCAACGATTGCAGAATATTTACGCTTAATTTATTGGCTTAAATAAACTAACTATCTATGAAAAGACAGCTGATTGTTCATTAAAAAAAACAACATTTTAGTGCGCATTAATATTATTTAAAAGTTTATCTTTCTTGGGTCAAGGTCAAAGTCAAATTGTCATTCAAGCAGGTGTAGAAAAATACAAATGGCGAATCGAAGCATATCTACTCTGGCCATGCACCCAAAACCATCAAAATTCACAACCAATTACTCAATCAAGCTGGATTATCTTTTATTGTTGCTGTTGTTGTGCGGCTATGCGGTCTACTGGTATGACACTCGCTTTCGGATCGGAAGGTCCTGGGTTCGAGCCTCGCACTCGGCGCATAGTTGAGTCTTAGAAAGGCTCTTTACTCACATTCTCTCACCGTACTCAGGTGTAAATGAGTACCTGGCCGTTAATAGCGTTGTCTTTGTCCAAAGAATTGTAATCTCGCCTAACAGGCGTCGTGTCCCGTCCTACATGTTAAATGTTGCTGTTGACCAGGGACCCCTAGTAAAGAGCTTTGAGCACATTTAGTGGATATTGCGCTATAGAGCTCAATTTTTTATTTTTTTTTTGTTAGCTCAACAAGGGTTTTTGAGGCCGAAACGTCCCGTGCTTGGTACTTTGTTCTTTTTTAAAGCTGTTATATTCATGTTTGTTTATTACTTTTTACAGTCCACAGCTTCTTGCATCGTAATATCACTTTGGGGATGTGTATTGATAGTCTATTGATAGTTTGAAGATGACGTCACTCAGGTCTTTGTTATTGTTTTTTGCCATCCGCGTTTTTGAGAAATGCTCACTGAACTGTAATTAACCTGACTATAAAAAGTTCATGGATACACACAGTTTTGTGTGTTGGTCCGTTATACTTCCGATGGCAATGTTATGAGCTTCTTAGCCAAGCGCATACTATCTATAGATAGTTCGAAGATGACGTCACTCGGGTCTTTGTTGATGTTTTTTTGCCATCCGCGTTTATGAGTAATGCTCACTGAACTGTATTAACCCGACTATAAACGTTCATGATACACACAGTTTTGTGTTTGGTCCGTTATGGATGGCAATGTCATGAGCTTCCTGGTGGCTTTATTTATGAAACACAAGACGGAACAATTTATATCGGAACAAAAAATGGGGGGATTTTTAAACTAAACAGTTCTGAAGATCGCTTAGTTTTGGTTAACAAAATAAATGTATACGGTGGTTTTATGTATCAAACAGAGGATGGAACTATTTATGTAGGGACAAACAACCAAGGCCTTAAAAAATTAGACACTAATGGTAATTTAACTCATGTAAGTGATTTAAATGTTTTTATGGGCTTTATGTATCAAACAAAGGATGGTTCAATTTATTTAGGAACTTACAAAGATGGATTATTCAAATTATCTAATGAAAAAGAAAATGATGATGTTTTAAAAGCTAGAATCGAATTAGAGAAGTTAGATGGAACAAAAAATAATCTTCAAAGTCAAATTCTTCCCTCTAAATTAGTAAATGAAATCAATCCTAAGAAAATAGGTTTTATAGAACCAGAGTCATTTAAAAAAGATAATATTAAAGTAGTTTATAAAGTCAATACTTATAATGATAAAAAGGGACAATTAACTATTAAAGCAAAATTATGAAAAAATAGTTCTATAATCAAAAGTACTATATTTAGTTTAAATGGCTATAAAAAATCATCATCAACTGAAAAATCATCATCATCTGAAAAATCATCATCATCTGAAAAATCATCATCATCTGAAAAATCATCATCATCTGAAAAATCATCATCATCTGAAAAATCATCATCATCTGAAAAATCATCATCAACTGAAAAATCATCATCATCTGCCGACTCTAAAAAACCTAAATCTTCACTTGGAGGTGGAGCGATAGCAGCAATAGCTATAGGAACAGCTTTTGTAGGAGCACTTACATCATTTTTAGGAATTAAATTTTTACCAAAAATATTAAAAAAATAAGGGGTCTACATTTATGTCATTAAAAGAAAATATTTACTTGATTTAATGTTTTTTTACTTAAAACATTATTTTTTGATCATTATCTTTAGATTTAATTTTATAGTTTTATTGTGGAAAAGTATGTGGAAAAGTAGTTAATTTATTATTAATTGTGGATAATTATATATATTATATATAAACTTACAATATGGATAATATTGAAAAAAAGATAAATATAAATTTAAAAACAAACACCGAACTATTAATTGATTACCTTGAAGCGGTTGTTGCTGATGAAATGATTTTAAATTCTTTTATTAGAGGAATTGAAAT
>NC_088372.1:38797956-38800456 GCF_034508935.2 Berghia stephanieae
CCGTTATAACAAAACGGACGCCAAACAGGGACTAGTAGTAAAAAGGAAAAGGGGCTTCGTGACCGGTGGGAAGTTACTGAAAAATTTTGTGAAGCGAAAAAAGCATGGTAAATTCGGGGAAATGGGCAAAAAAATGTTCTTTTCTTTTCTTTTTCTTTTTTAAAAAATACTCGCCCATTTGTGGGCCCCGACACAGGGGACTTTCACTCATTTGTGTTCTTGGTTTACCCCATACCCGTCCGCCCCCTGGTTTTTCCCTTTTGAACCCCGGGGGTGGGTTCCTTCTTGGAAATTGCGCCCTAGAGAAACCGTGACGGATGACACATAGTGATGGGTTTGGAAAAAACAGAGGGTTTGGGTCTAATGCCCAAAAAATTTAAATACTTTATTATTGATTTAAAGATGTAATCTCTTGAATGAATTTGGGACAATGATGCTCATTGTTTGTATACATTAACTTAACCACGTATTTTGGGATATCCCGTAAACGTGTCAAAGGGGTTTTAAAAAAGGGGTCCTAGCCAACAGAAAACATTAAATTAGTAGGACGAGAACGGACGCATTTTACTGTATTACACTTTTGATGAGGATGGGCTCCAGGGATGTTGGTGCCACGTCTTGTGCGTCTTCTTGAAGATAGATTATTTCTTCCTCAGGTTGGACAATATTTCTATCTTTGTTGGGGACAGCCCTCTGCGTTGAAGCTAATAATCTTAAAGTCGTCCATTGTCCGGACCGAGGGGCTATCCTTTTCCCACCCTGATCATGGAAGAATTTGTTGTTGGTTTTGTGCGTGTTGAGCAATCGGTCTCCAGCGAGGATTCCAGAGACGCGACGTGAACGCTTCCTACAGCAGGGGACTTTATGAACAGTATGGCGGTTACTAATTCTTATCAACAACTGTGTTGAAACGTGCACAATACCAAAATTTTGGCAACAAGTGATATAACTACTAAAATCGGAAAAGACCAAAATAGCAGCAAAAGCTACAGACCAATATCTCTCTTCTGCATACTGTACAAAGTGTTCGAGCGCTAGCCAGGATTTCCCAAACAGTATAAAAACATCTGTCACCCGATCAAGCTAGTTTCCACCCTGGAAGATCATGCTTGACAAACTCCTGAACTTGACACAATAAATGAAGATTTCTTCGAGAATAAACAAATTACAGGACCTTTATTTATTGACCTGACAGTTGCCTATGACATAGTAAGCACAGAAAACTACTCCAAAAAATTACGAGGGTAACCCTAACACAAAAGTAGTCCCTGTAATAAAATCGCTTATGTCAAACTGTCGCCTTTTCGTGGAAATGGATGGGAAGAAAAAGGAGGTGGAGATCAAAAAGAAGGGACTCCCTCAAGGATCGGCACTTGCACCTATCCTTTTCAACATTTATACCAAGGACAAACCTGAGTTTGAGAACATCCGGATGTTTCTGTATGCTGATGATCTTGTTTCCCAGGCTTCCAATTTCAAGACCATTGAGAAGAGAATGGCATGTGCCCCGAAGACACCCCCTGAGTATTATCTGAATAACTCTTAAATGCAAACCCAGGAAAATCTCAAGTGTGTGCTTTCCATTAAAAAACCACCAAGCCAGTAGGAAACTGAACATCTTCTGGAATGTGAAACATATTGGAGAACAACACATCTCTCCGTATACCTCGGCGCCACCTTAGATCGCAAACTGTCCTTTTCTCATCACACAGAGAAAACAAAATCAAAGGTGCCACAATAAACAGCCTACTAAGAAAACTGGCAAACTCTATATAGGGAGCAGATCCAAAAACAGTCAGGACAACCGTAGTAGCCATCTGCTATTCATCAGTCGAATCCGCCTTACCAGTCTGGGCAAGATCCAGCCATGCCAAAAAGACTGACCCTGACCTACTTTACAACTGCCGGATCATAACTGGTCTTTTGAAACCAACAGCAGTTCCAGGCCTACATCAGCTGGCTGGCATTGCACCTCCCCACATTCGAAGAGCCATTGGTTTCAACGACCAGAAATATAGACAGGAAATGGACCCAAGGCACCTCCTCCATGACCACAACCCGACCTGAAGACTGACGTCAAGAAAGAGCTTCGTGATGGAGAAAGCACCAGCTCTTGACCATGCAACTGTCTATAGAATTACCTCGTCAAGGGGTGGGACAATCATGCAAATGAAGCCCTTGAAGATCCATGAGAAGAACTGTCCTACGGAACTGAGCTGAATGAATGGGTAACACTCAACAGAGTTCAGGCAAAACTGGAAGCATAAAAAATTGGGGGCTGGCCAAGACCAGCTTGTGTTAAATTTGCCTGCCCATAGCAGACGATGAAGCACCTCCTTAAGGAATGCCAGGACGACCCAGCTGCACTGATTATGATATAAGAATTTTCTCCCCATATGATGTGGAGTGGGTTCGGTGTTGGAGCGACAAGCTATGATGATGACACTTTTGTTTCGGATAGAGACAACGGTTATGTACGGACGACGAGAGAATGTGAGTA
>NC_088372.1:38802956-38807956 GCF_034508935.2 Berghia stephanieae
ATAGATTAGACAGATAGATAGATAGATAGATAGATAGATTAGATTAGATTAGACAGATAGATAGATAGATAGATAGATAAATAGATAGATAGATAGATAGATAGATAGATAGATAGATAGATAGATAGATAGATAGATTAGATTAGATTAGACAGATAGATAGATAGACAGATAGATAGATAGATAGATAGATAGATAGATTAGATTAGATTAGACAGATAGATAGATAGATAGATAGATAGATAGATAGATAGATAGATAGATAGATAGATTAGATTAGATTAGACAGATAGATAGATATATTAGATTAGATCAGACAGATGGATAGATAGATAGATAGATAGATAGATAGATAGATAGATAGATAGAAAGATAGATAGATTAGATTAGATTAGATTAGACAGATAGATAGATAGACAGATAGATAGATAGATAGATAGATAGATAGATAGATAGATAGATAGATAGATAGATAGATAGATAGATAGATAGATAGATAGAATAGATAGACAGATAGATAGATAGATTAGATTAGACAGATATATAGATAGATAGATAGATAGATAGATAGATAGATAGATAGATAGATAGATTGATAGATAGATAGATAGAAGATAGATAGATTAGATTAGATTAGATTAGACAGATAGATAGATAGACAGATAGATAAATAGATAGATAGATAGACAGATAGACAGATAGATAAATAGATAGATAGATAGACAGATAGATAGATAGATAGATTATATTAGATTAGACAGATAGATAGATAGATAAATAGATAGATAGATAGATAGATAGATAGATAGATAGATAGATAGATAGATAGATAGATAGATAGATAGATTAGATTAGATAGATAGATAGATAGATAGATAGATAGATATGTTAGATTAGATTAGACAGATAGATAGATAGATAGATAGATAGATAGATAGATAGATAGATAGATAGATAGAGTAGATTAGATAGATAGATAGATAGATAGATAGATAGATAAATAGAGTAGATTAGATAGATAGATAGATAGATAGATAGATAGATAGATAGATAGATAGATTAGATTAGATTAGATTAGACAGATAGATAGATAGATAGATTAGATAAGATTAGACAGATAGATAGATAGATAGATAGATATACAGATAGATAGATAGATTAGATAGATTAGACAGATAGATAGATAGATAGATAAAAAGATAGATAGATAGATAGATTAGATTAGATTAGACAGATAGATAGATAGATAAATAGATAGATAGATAGATAGATAGATAGATAGATAGATAGATAGATAGATAGATAGATTAGATTAGATTAGATTAGACAGATAGATAGATAGATAGATTAGATTAGATTAGACAGATAGATAGATAGATAGATAGATAGATAGATAGATAGATAGATAGATAGATAGAGTAGATTAGATAGATAGATAGATAGATAGATAGATAGATAGATAGATAGATAGAGTAGATTAGATAGATAGATAGATAGATAGATAGATAAATAGATAGATAGATAGATAGATAGATAGATAGATAGATAGATAGATAGATAGATAGATAGATAGATAGATTTTTTAAAATGAATAAATCTATAGATGTATAGATGGAAGGACGGATGACAGACAGACAGACAGACAGTCTGGTAGGCATTCAGGCAGTTAAGAAGATGTAAAAATTAAATCATCAACTCTCTCTTTACCAGCCATTTTCAGGAGTTTCCCCAAAACTTCACTCCCGACTAACACAAAAATATATTTTCTATCACTCAGACACAATAGCAATAAAATTCTTGAGATACATAATTTATTTAGCACAACATGCTCTACAACACACTGTTCATTTTATATAAATTTTATGATGTACAAAAGAAAATTGAATAAGAAAAATGTTGGTTGTATCGTTAAGTATGTGACGAGTTTCCTGTAGTTCGTAAGGAGAGGGTTAAGGCACTTTAAGTCGTTGTTCCAAACTAGGGAATATAAAGTTACTGTATTATTCGGAATTCAACCGAACTGAAAGTGTTATTTGCCAAATTCTGGAAAGAAACGTATTTAGATATTTGGTCTGAAAACTCGTCCGTCCACTATTGATCGATTTAAATGACCCTCGTCTTGGCAAAATTTCTCAAACCTGGGACTTCTCGAGGTCTTCATTAAAGTCCTAGGCTTGAGAGTTTTTGACAATACTCTTCAACAGTCGTAACGTCACTTCCTTCCTTATGACGCATGGTAACTTCGTAACACTGGTTCTAAACTATCGGAACAATGGCGGACACCCGTATGAAATATTACTCCGGCGACCATAAAAGCGTATCCAGATGAAAAAAACCCCATATATTTGATCATGTTTTGACTTCTGATTTTAAGACATATGAAAAGTTCTAGCCAGCATGAAGAATAAAAAGTAATGATTTTCTTTGTTTAGAACCAACCAAGATGGCCGCCGTTGCCGGCGTGACATCAGACTATTGCATTCAATATGAAGATAATTTAAATCGATCGATATTTGAAGGACGAGTTTTCTGGCCACATTTTTAAATACATGTCTTTCCAGAGTAGATGCGACAGTTAACTGGTTAAGCCATTAATTACTTTTCAACATCTACAGTCTATGCGGTCGTTTTCTTCGCAAGCGGAAGTGAAGAGTGTGCACGGACCTTCTTCTTCCTGGAGTCCAGTGCTATCAAATGTTCTATGTTTGATGACCAAGGACTCGGAGATCGGAGACCGATCCTCGACAGTCCCGGATGCTCAGAATTCCTGCCCATCTACATGGCGTGTTTCGTCATTGCTATCAGTATTCTATGCTACAAGGTTAGAAGAATGAAGATGACGTCACTCAGCTGTTTGTTGTTGTTTTTTAAAGACTGTCATTTGTTTTTTTGTTTTTGTTTTTTTTTTAAAGGTTTTACCACACTTGCAACACATTTAGGTTATATCAGCGCCAGTAAAAAGGATAAAAATTGGATAGTAAAACATTCTAGATGTACAATTAAAAAGACTTGAGGAAAATGTTCTTGCAAAGGGTAATGGTATGGGAACAGATGCAGATTCAAAGAGCACACACTATCCATGTATTCAGTTTGAGATTATCTAAATGCTTCACCCAGACACCAGCACAGGGTCTCAATAAGGGAATTACACACAGGATTGTCATTTGTGTTCGCCCGAGCACACTAAATTGTCTCTGTCAGATTACAGAATATGTGGCAATGTGGTCTTGTAATATGACACTCGCTTTCGGATCGGAACGTCCTGGGTTTGAGACTCGCTCGGTTCACAGTTAAAATCTTGGAAAAGGCTCTTCACTTACATTCTCTCACCATACTCAGATGTAAGAGGAATACCTCGCCGTGAACAGCGTTGTCTCAATCGGAACGAAGATGACGTCACTCAGCTGTTGCCGTTTTTTCTTAGACTGTGATTTGTGCTCACCCAAGCACACGAAATTCTTTCTGTCAGATTGTAGATTGTGTGGCTATGTGGTCTTGTCGTATGACACTCGATTTCGGATCGGAAGGTCCTGAGTTCGAGCCTCGCTCGGCGCATAGTTGCGTTATTGGAAAAGGCTCTTCACTCACATTCTCTCAGATATAAAATGTGTACCTGGCCGTTAACAGCGTTATCTCTGTCGGAAAAATTGTAATATCGCCTCACAGGCGTCATGTCTCGTTCCACGTTGTTACACATTGCTGTTGGTCAGGCACCCTTTGTAAAACGCTTTGGAAAAAAAAAAATAACAAAGACCCGAGTGACGTCAACTTCATTCTATCTATATACGATTTTGTGTACTTATAATGTCCATGCATCAATTTGATCATTTCTTTTGTTTGTATTAGTGAATATAATATCAAAAATCTTTATGTAGGGCATTACCTATTCACTACACTCAAAGCCCTTTACAAAGGGTCCCTGACCAACAGTAACACGTAACATGTAGAACGAGACATGACGCCTGTTAGGCAAAGTTACAATCTTTTTTCCAACAGAAACAACGCTGTTAACGACCAGGTACTTATTTTACACTTGAGTACGGTGAGAGAATGTGATTAAAGATCCTTTTCCAAAGGCTCAAATATGCGTCGAGCGAGGCTCAAACCCAGGACCTTCCTATCCGAAAGCGAGTGTCATACCACTAGACCACATACCCGCACAAAACAAATAATCATATTTGCAAAAAAAAAAAAAAACAAAAAAAAAAAAAACAAGAAAACAACATAAAACCAAAACAAACCCCAAACAAACAGGGTATTGATAGATTATTTGACCTAGGCAACACTTAATGATTATTATTATGAATGAAGCTCACGTCACATGGCTCTTTCGTCTTGTTTTAAGACCGCCAGTTGAATGATTAGTTCTAACAGGGAATTAATTTTGGTGCCAAAAAAAAAACGAAAAAAACAACAACCTGGTTCCAATCTCATTCGAAGTGTAAAACCACTCCTCCGGAGGACTGATTGCCTACCTAATGTAAAAATTGATATTCTGGGTTCAGAGAGATGTTAACTTATTTTCTAGTCTAAATATGTGACCCATCGTCTCAAAATTATTATGTCGGAACGAACCAGATGCTTAAAAGCCGAATTTAATGTGAAACTGGTCAAAAATATAAATTGTTGGCATTAGCACCCCAAAATATGGTTTCCATTCTCCTCAATAAAACATACAAACTCAGCACAATGATATTTCTGGCTATAAATTCAAATTTCAACATATTAACCAACCCGACTTAATACCGTTTTGAGACGAAGGGTCAGATATATGCTATTTATCAATTAAGATAATATATATATAAATATATATATATATATATATATATATATATATATATATATATATATATATATATATATATACATATATATACATATGCACACGTGTATGTAGATGTTTGTATGTTTCTACATATTATGATGTGAAATATCCCTTTCCTGTTAATTCTCTGTCTTATTCCACACAGATAGGCAAATCATCTTGCAAAGTTCAAATC
>NC_088372.1:38812956-38818658 GCF_034508935.2 Berghia stephanieae
TTTGGAGATTACGAGAAGAAAGAAAGAATACAAATCTATTGGAGTTATGACTATAATGTATATTAACTTTCAATTAAAATTGTTGTTGATAATATGTGACTCACTCTCTCAAAATGGTATTATGTTGGGATGAATTAGGTCCATGAAAGTGAATTCGTTAATAAAAGGATGAGAAATACAGACTTCGAGTTATTTGTGAGTATTTTCTTCTTTGTTTTTTTTTTTTTTTTTTTTGCAAGGAATGTAATTATAGTTTTTTCCACTTTAATGAAATGGAATTAACTGCCAGCCAGTTACATTTTTTTTGTGTCTGAAACTTCTGTTTACAGAATGAGCCGACGTGCATTTATCTGCAGGTCTGATAATCGAAAGCAATGATGGGCTTGATTGATCATTGTTGTAATATGGACAATATTTTATGTTGGTTTGAGAGACTTTCCATTGCAAAAATTAAAAAAAATTATCAGACCTGCCAATAAGAAAAAAAATATTATAGTGCAACAACTACTAAATGTGCTCAAAGCGCTTTACACATGGTCCCTGGCCAACAGCAACACGTAACATATAGAACAAAACATGACGCCTTTTAGGCGATATTACAATTTTTTTTCCGACAGAGACAACGCTGTTAGTTGCCAGGTACTCATTTTACACCTGAATGCGGTGAATGTGATGAGTAAAGAGCCTTTTCCAAGGACTCAACTATGCGCCGAGAGAGGCTAGAACTCAGGAGCTTAGGATCCGAAAGCGAGTGTCATACCACTAGACCACATAGCCTCACTGCAAGTTTCATCACACGTCATCAGCACTCAATCCATCCCGACATAATACAGCTTTGAAAGAACGGGTCACATATTTTCTATTGTTGAAAATTTTCCATTTTCAGGTTAGACTCGGACCAAAGCGCTCGACGAAATGCCCGGTTGTTTTTTAAAATACAGGATCCGGACTACTATGAGTTTGAAGGTAATTCTAACTTCAATTTGTCGTCATTATGACTTCAAAGTGTCACAATAGTAACTTTAAAGTGTCGCAATAGTAACTTCAAAGTGTCACAATAGTAACTTCAAAGTGTCGCAATAGTAACTTCAAAGTGTCGCAATAGTAACTTCAAAGTGTCACAATAGTAACTTCAAAGTGTCGCAATAGTAACTTCAAAGTATCGCAATGGTAACATCAACGTGGTGTCTCAATCGTAACTTCAAAGTGTCACAATTAACTTCATAGCGTGGCAATAGTAACTTCAACGTGTCGCAATAGTAGCTGTTTCATCTTTTCATACAACGTTCCATCTTTTCAAATAATGTTCCATCTTCTCATACACTGTTCCATCTTTTCATGCAATGTTTTATCTTTTCATACAACGTTCCATCTTCTCATACGATGTTCCATCTTTTCATACAATGTTTCATCCTTTCATGCAATGTTTCTTTTCATACAATGTTCCATCTTTTCATACAATGTTCCATCTTTTCATACAATGTTCCATCTTTTCATACAATGTATCATCTTTTCATAAAACGTTACATCTTTTCATACAATGTTTCATCTTTTCATACAATGTATCATCTTTTCAGAAAACGTTACATCTTTTCATACAATGTTTCATCTTTTCAGAAAACGTTACATCTTTTCATACAATGTTTAATCTTTTCATACAATGCATCATCTTTTCAGAAAACGTTACATCTTTTCATACAATGTTTCATCTTTTCATACAATGTTTCATCTTTTCATATAATGTTTCATCTTTGCATACAATGTTCCATTTTTTCCTACAACGTTTCATATTTTCATACAATGTATCATGTTTTCATAAAACGTTACATCTTTTCATATAATGTTTCATCTTTTCATACAATGTTTCATCTTTTCATACAATGTTTCATCTTTTCATATAATGTTTCATCTTTGCATACAATTTTCCATCTTTTCCTACAACGTTTCATATTTTCATACAATGTATCATGTTTTCATAAAACGTTACATCTTTTCATAAAACGTTACATCTTTTCATACAATGTTTCATCTTTTCATACAATGTTTCATCTTTTCATACAATGTTTCATCTTTTCATACAATGTTTCATCTTTTCATACAATGTTTCATCTTTTCATCTAATGTTTCATCTTTCATACAATAATCATCTTTTCATACAATGTTTCATCTTTTCATACAACGTTTCATCTTTTCATACAATGTGTCATCTTTTCATACAATGTTTCATCTTTTCATACAATGTTTCATCTTTTCATACAACGTGTCATCTTTTCATACAATGTGTCATCTTTTCATACAATGTTTCATCTTTTCATACAATGTGTCATCTTTTTATACAATGTTTCATCTTTTCATACAGCCCACATATTCTTCGATGATGCTTTCCAAGCACACGCAGATGATGGAAAGATTTCCTGGTCAACGATTTCGTCAAACTTCTTGTACGAGTGATTGACATTGCGGCAAGGTATATAGGTCTCTCTCTCTCTCTCTCTCTCTCTCTCTCTCTCTCTCTCTCCTCTCTCCTCTCTCTCTCTCTCTCTCTCTCTCTTCTATCTATCTATCTATCTATATATATATATATATATATATATATATATATATATATATATATATATATATATATCTGTCTCTCTCATCTCTCCCTTGATGTCATTCTCTCTTTCTTGCTCTTTTAAAAAATCTTATCTTTTATCTCTATCCTTTTCCTCCAGCTATCATATTAATCCCCCTCCCCCACCCCCAACATCTCGATCTGCAACTTGCTTTCCCTTCCCCTCTATCATTTGCTCTCTCACTCCCTTTTCTATTTCGATATAAATGCGTTTAGAGTCTCTTGGAGAGAATTAAGTCAAGACTTTTCATCCATCTTACGATAAAAATACAATAACAAAGTGACGTCAGCTCCCGTCATTCTATTGGTGCGATGCGTTTAGATAAATAAATACACACAACATCCGCCAGCCGGTTATAACGTACACACGCACAAAACTATGTGTAACTTTGAACATTTACAATCTGGGATATTGAGAACTAGTCACCAATATGGATGCCTAAAGACAAAAACAAAGAGCTGAGTGATGTCAATTTCATTCCATCTTTCTGTCTTTGAAAACAACCTTTACTCTGTATTTTGTGTTGTATTGATTGTGTTGTATGTCGTAAAGGGAAAACCGTATGTCTCTCTTATTAGGTAGTCCTTCGGAAACATCAGGGCCGCGGGGCCAGGGGTTATTTCAGTTTTGATAGCATCGAATAGACGATAGCAATGCAATTGCTTGCAACTCTTTTGATAGAACCTCCCCCCACCCTCCCCCTTCCGCCCATCCATACACAATTTATCATCGCTTAGGACTCTCTGCCAGATCTGACAGACCCAGCGACCCATTCACTGCTGCATGGACGTCAGAAAAAAATCTCCACTTGACTTGACCCGGTGTTAATCACGATTCTTCTGGGTTCGAAGCAAGTTCTATACCAGCTGAGCCATGGTTACTTCTCTTTTTGATCAACTGGAGCTGAGATTTTATCTTAACATTTTTTTTGGTGCGGCTATGTGGTATTGTTGTATGGCGCTTGCCTTGGGATCGGACGTTCCTTGGTTCGAGACAAGATCTGAGTGGCGCATAGTTAAGTCCTTTGAAAAGGCTCTTTACTCTCATTCTCTTCTCGAACTCAGGTGTGAAATGAGTACCTGGCTCTTAACAAGATTGACTCTGTCTGAAAAAAAAATGTAATATCGCCTATTAGACAACATGTTAAGTGTTGCTGTTGGCTAATGACCGATTGAAAAGCTCCTTGAGCATATTTGGCAGATTTTGGTGCTCTATAAATGCTCAAGATTTTTTTTTCTGTTTTCAGTGCGGTCCATAAGACTGTAGTTCGAATCCCGCCACCCACAGTGGTAGAAACCCGTACGGTGGAAGACTGGTGTGGAACCTACCTGGCGGCAACACCGTCTCGGCACACCTAAAGGATAAGACGAAGATTAGGCACAGGAAACGATGGAGTCAGGTATTTCAACACCCAACCTCTCCCCCCCCCCCCCGCCCCCTCCTTTCCCTTCCGCCCATCCATACATGATTTATCTAAAAGAGAAACAAGTGAATTTCATTATTTTTGTTGTTGTCTTGGAAATGAATAAAACGTACCACACACAGCAATGGCGTCGAAGCTTAGACGTTTTTAGTTTGATTGATACAATTTAGTGAGAACTACTCATAAAAAGGGCTAAAAACAATAACCATCTATTAAAAGAACAATGTGTTAACTCTCTCCTTACCAGCCATTGTCAGTATTTCCCCCAAATCTTCACACCCAACTAACACAAAAATATATTTTTTTATCACTGGAACACAATAGCAGTAAGTTCTTGCGATACAAAATTTCTATAGCAAAACATGCTCTACAACACGCTGTTCATTTTCATTAAATTTTATAATGTACAAGAGAAATTTGAATAAGAAAATTGTTGGCTGTATCGTAACGAATGTGACGATTTTTCTGTAGTTGGTAAAGAGAGATTTAAACCATATTTTCAGGTGATGTATATGTACTACTTCCTGGGACACCGACTCATGTCCAAGAAACTGTCCATGGTGGCCAAGAGGAAACAAGCTGACCAAACATACTTGCTTGCATTGGACGGTAAGTTGGATGATTACACGATTCCATTAAAAAAAAAAACAAAACTAGGATTACATTATTGAAAAAATGCAAAAATTGCTTGGCATATTTCAAGGTAGTATTGAAATGTCCTGGTGTCAGTCGCAGTGTGACCTTATATAGCGCAGTTTTGAATTGCACATCGCGAAATCAATGTGCTCGAAAAGAATAAAATGATGATTATTAAAATTCTTATAGTCTTACATTTTGGAATGCCAGACGTGTTTCTAATTTCAGCTTGAGCTGCGAATGCTCGCCCGTTGGAAACAACAGTCAAATTCTAAAACGCAAGAGTGTTTAAGAAATCTTTTATTCTATCCCTCAGTCCCTTCCGAATTTGTTACATCTGAATTAAAGACACAAATCTTTAATGATACTTCTCTTTAAACTACTCTATCTAATTTTGCGGCTATTGTGGTCTAGTGTATGACACTCGCTTTCGGATCGGAAGGTCCTGGGTTCGAGCCTCGCGCTCGCGCATAGTTGAGTCCTTGGAAAAGGCCTTTACTCACATTCTCCCACCGTACTCAGGGTAAAATGAGTACCTGGCCGTTAACAGTGTTGTCTTTGTCCGGAAAATTGTAATATCGCCTAAAAAGCGTCACGTCCCGTCCTACATGTTAAATGTTGCTGTTGACCAGGACCCTTGTAAAGCGCTTGAGCACATTTAGTGGATATTGCGCTATATAAAGCTCAATTTCAAATTTATAGAAATATAACGCTTGATAATCTGAAGTCAGAAAAATAATTATTATGTAAACTTTTATGTCATTAATAATAATGATCAATAACACTTATTATAGTGCTTTTGCTGTCAATCAGGCTCAAGCGTTTTATATTGAAATCAATTAAAATAATACTAACAGGGAGTCATAATTAAGTCATTTTAAACAATCCAGCTTTTTAGTTGTGTGGTTTTTAAAAAAATTTTTTAAAATGAAGAATACCTTAAGAAATTTTTGGGGTTAAATTCCAAATGGGGGGTCTGGAAAAAAAATAATTGATGCGTTTTTATCTATGGGGGGGAGTGGAATAAT
>NC_088372.1:38818758-38836258 GCF_034508935.2 Berghia stephanieae
GTAGTAGTAGTAGTAGTAGTAGTAGTAGTAGTAGTAATAGTAGTAGTAGTAGTAGTAGTAGTAATAGTGTTTCCTTCTGCTACTACTACTACTACTACTACTACTACTACTACTACTACTACTACTACTACTACTACTACTACTACTACTATTTCACTACTACTAATATTACTACTACTATTACTACAACTACTAATATTACTACTATTACTATTATTATTATTACTACTACTACTACTACTACTACTACTACTACTACTACTACTACTACTACTACTACTACTACTACTACTACTACTTTTACTATTACTACTACTACTACTTTTACTACTACTACTACTACTACTACTACTACTACTACTACTACTACTACTACTACTACTAAAGCTGACTTACGTGATTGCATTATGTCGTCTCCAACTAAAAGTTGTGATTTAGACCCCTTAAATACTGCCATTTTAAAAAAATGCATTGATGTAATTTTAACACCATTTACATGTATTGTTAATAATTCGTTGCAGTCAGGTGCTGTACCAGACATTTACAAAGTTGCTCATGTCAAACCCCTTTTGAAAAAACCTGATCTCGATAAAGAGAACTTAAAAAACTATCGCCCTGTCTCTAATCCTCCTTTTCTCTCTAAGATCTTAGAAAAGCTTGTTTTGAAACAATTACTGTCTCATCTTAAAAATAATTGTCTTGAAGAAAAATTTCAGTCTGCTTATAGGCAACATCATTCGACGGAACCGCACTTGTTAGGGTTGTTAATGATCTCCTCTCTGTTATAGACAATGGTTCATGTTCTTTGCTGAATTTGCTTGACCTATCGTCTGCTTTTGATACTATTGATCACAATCTTCTTTTCAAACGTCTTGAAATTACTTATGGCGTGTCTGGTGCAGCGCTTGATTGGTTTAGGTCATATTTGTTTAATCGTAAACAGATTATTACGGTGGATGAATATAGATCGGAGGAAATCTTTCTTGATTGTGGGGTTCCCCAGGGTTCAGTACTTGGACCCGTTCTTTTTGTTTTGTACGTTGGCCCTCTGTCTAAAATCATCAGAAGTTTTGGTCTGTCTTACCATCAATACGCTGATAATACGCAATTGTACTGCGTCTCCAATACGAGAAATTTACAAGAAGTATCAGCCAATAGTAAAAATTGTATCCAAAGTGTTAAGAAATGGATGAATGAGAACAGACTGAAACTGAATGATAAGACGGAGGTGCTGTATGTGGGGAACAGGAAGTGGAAAAGTGAAACAGATTTGAAGTTGGGGGATGCCTCTATTCAAATTGTTGACAAAGTGAAAAACCTTGGCACATTCTTAGACTCTGGACTGTCGATGGAGCATCAGGTTAATAATTTGGTTAGATCTCTCTTTTTCCAACTAAAAAAGATTGCTTCCATTAGACGGTTCATATCTGAGGATGTGACCAAGCACCTGGTTGTGTCCCTCGTACTATCGAAATTGGATTATTGTAATGCTCTGTTGTTTGGCGTTTCGCAATACAATCTGAAACGTCTTCAGATTGTCCAAAACAGCGCTGCCAGACTAGTATTCATGAAGCGTAGGTGCGACTCTGCCGAACCTCTACTTCATGACCTGCATTGGCTGCCTGTTGAGAAAAGAATTAAATTCAAAGCTTGTGTTTTAGTGTATTGTTGTCTTGAAGGTACTGCCCCTTCCTACCTTTCAGAACTAATTAAAAGATATTCAAAACCCCGCCCCTTACGTTCGGCCAGTGATTCCACAAAACTAGTTGTCCCTCGAATTCGGAAAAATGCTGGAATGAGATCCTTTTCTCATTTCGGACCCTCTATTTGGAACGCCTTACCGCAGAGCATTCGTGAAAAAGAATCTTTGTCTATTTTCAAACGTTCGCTTAAAACATATTTGTTTCGATTTTAGTAGATGGTATGAGAAGCAAGATAGGTTTGGTTTGTGTTGTGTGTTGTGTTGTGTGTGCGTGTATGTGTGTGTGTGTGTGTGTGCTTGTGTGTGTGAATGAGTATGTTTCAGCCAAAGTAATTTGTAATTTAAGCGCTTAGAGTCTGGTGTCTCGGAGTTATAGCGCTATATAAGTTTTCAGCATTATTATTATTATTATTACTACTACTAATACTACTACTTTTACTACTACTACTACTACTACTACTACTTGTACTACTACTACTGCTACTACTACTGCTACTACTACTACTACTACTACTACTACTACTGCTACTACTACTACTACTACTACTACTACTACTACTACTACTACTACTACTACTACTACTACTACTACTACTTTTACTACTACTACTACTACTACTACTACTACTACTACTACTACTACTACTACTACTACTACTACTACTACTACTTTTACTACTCCTACTACTTTTACTACTCCTACTACTTTTACTACTCCTACTCCTACTACTACTACTACTACTACTACTACTACTACTACTACTACTACTACTACTACTACTACTACTACTACTACTACTACTACTAGTACTACTACTGCCACTATTACTCCTACCACTACTACTACTACTACTACTACTACTACTACTACTACTACTACTACTACTACTACTACTACTACTGCCACTATTACTCCTACTACTACTACTACTACTACTACTACTACTACTACTACTACTACTACTACTACTACTACTACTACTACTACTGCCACTATTACTCCTACCACTACTATATATAACACTCACAATGAAATCAACAATCACTAAATCAACAAAACTACCAACCACTGCAACAACAACTATTACAACAGCAAACTTGAACAATAGTTAAGACTATAACAACCACAACACTAAACAAATATTCATGAACAATAATAATAAAACCAGTCAATCCAGTAACTACAACAAAACAACCCCAACAACAACAACAACAACAACAACAACAACAACAACAACAACAACAACAACAACAACAGCAACAACAACGGCCACAATATCAACACATCTGCAACAAACAATGAAAACCAGCAAAAACCACAACATCCAAAATAACAACCAAAACATTAATAACAAAAAGAAGAGCCAAAACAACAACTTCAAGAACAATTACAAAAACAACAACAATAACCAAAACGTTAATAACAACAACAACAGCTACAACAACAAAAACAACAACAGAAACAAGACAACCAAAACAACAACAACAACAACAACAACAACAAAACCATAAACCTACCCGTTTTTGACTAGATCGTTCACTCAACGTATCAACGAACTCCCCTCCAATTTTGATCCAGTAGTTTCTATCTTCCAAAACGATGTTCTCTGCAAGTAACGATTTCAAAAAGATATCTTTAAGATCATGAATCCCAGGAATTCTCTGTTTCTCCTGATCTCTGATAAATGAAATTTCCGTAAACAGGACGCTAGCATTTCAAAGTAATTTTCAACAGATTCCATAATACAAAACTAAACAGTTAAAAAAATAATTAAACTTTAACAAACAAAAAAATGCTTAAAAGTATCTTTATTATTGATTCTGATCAAATGAATAATTCAGAGGCATAATGGAGCCGGAGTTTATCCCAGTTTCTATAGCTTTAAACGGACTACAATAACAATTACTTGCTACCCCCTTGATAAGACGCTAAGGAAATTACTTTCTGCCAGATCTAATAGTCCCAGCTACCCAATCACCGCTGTGTAGACAGGGTAAAGTCGTTCAGAAATTGTTTTGACTTTATCCGGGATCGATCTCAGTCCTTTTTTTATGAAACAAGTGCTCTACGCACTGAACCATCTGACCCTTCCCCTACCTCCCCTCAAATAATGCTAGTCATTTTAATTAAATCTTAAACGTTTAGCTTAAGACGGATATTACGTTATATTGGTACACCCCAAAAATCATACATTCCTGTGATCCCATGCATTAACCTTACAACCAGGGTTGCCAGATAATAATTTAGGATTAATCCAAACCATTGCGAAAAATAATCCAGATTTTAACAAATTAATCCAAATTTCAGAAGAAAAAAAAATCAAGTTACCTCAAGACAAATTGATAAAACCCATCCACAAGAGTAATAGAATTAAATATTGTTATCCAAAATTTGTTATTGTTATTGCATGAAAAAACTGTATTTTTGAAAAGTTCTTAAATACTAAAGCCCTTGAGAAGCAACTGGGCGGCTGCTACACCCGTATGCTGCGGATGGCCCTCAATGTAAGCTGGAAAGAGCACATAACAAATGAAGAGCTCTACAGTGACCTCCCCCCAGTGACCTCGAAAATTCAAAAGAGAAGACTGAGACTTGCGGGGCACTGCTGGAGACACAAGGAGGAGATTGCAAGCAGTCTTGTGCTATGGGAACCACCTGAGCGAACCAGAAGCAGACGCAGGCAGAATAAAACTTACATTGACTGTCTGCTAGATGACCGGGAGCAAGTAGCAAACGTTCACGTCGTGCTCCTGTAATCCTTCTCTGAAGGAGACTGATTGCTACACTACGCGACCAGAGAGAATAAATTGGGCGGTAAAAGGATAGCCCCTCGGCCCAGACAATGAAAAACTTCAATGTTGTAAGTTTCAACACAGAAGGAATCTCCCATACCAAATGCAAGATACTGACAGAGCTAAAAGCAGATATAATTTGCTTACAGGAAACCCACAAAGACTCAAAACCACCTTGCATACCTGGCATGCAACTAGTAATACACCACGAACACCCAAAATATGGAAGTGCCATGTACACTCGAGAAAAATCTACCATACTGAAAAGCGATGACCACTCAGAAAATGACATTGAGATTCTCAGAGCAGAAACAACACTGATTACCATCATATCTGTGTACAAACCTCCATCAACCCCATTCAAGTGGCCCCAAATGAATCTATCTGATAGAAAACCAACCCTGATCATTGGAGATTTTAACAGCCATAACACTATATGGGGATATGAGCAAAATAACCTTGACGGAGATGCTGTTGAGGAATGGGCGGCCGGCAATGACCTCACAATCCTCCATAACCTCAAAGACAAGAAAACCTTTATGAGTGCCCGGTGGAAGAAAGGTTACAATCCGGACCTGGCATTCATATCCTCTCAATACTTCTCAAACTTTGAAAGGACTGTAGGTGAGCCTATACCGAAATCTCAACACAGGCCTATTACCATCAGCATCAAACCAGCTGTTAAAGCCCTCGAATCAAATGCGATACCACGATTCAATTTTAGAAAAGCAAATTGGGAAAACTTTACTAAAGTTTTAGACAATGAGATCACCAATATAAAAAGTGACCCACAGAGATACGACGACTTCAGAACAGTCATATGGAAAGTTGCAAAGAAAAACATCCCCAGAGGATGCCGAAAAAGTTATATTCCATGTCTCCGAGATGAAAGCAAGAAACTATATGAAAGATACATTGAATCATACAAGGCGGATCTTTTCAGTGAAGAAACCCTAGAACTGGGTGAAGAACTCACATCAATGATAGCCGATGAAAGATCAGAAAGATGGAAGGAATTAATAACCTCCACCAATATGACCCTAAACAGCAAAAAGGCCTGGACTACAATTTCAAAACTGAATAATGACAAAAATACCCAGACAAGAGGGGCTGCAGTAACACCTGACCAAGTAGCACATCAGCTTCTACTGAATGGGAAACCCACCAAGAAAGCACGAGGCCAACTAAAATCCCTGAAACGTGAAATGGACAAAGCCCTCAAGGATAGTGAAGATCATCTTGACTCTTTTACCCTGGAGGAGCTACTAGAGGCCTTGTCCCATCTGAAGGCAGGAAAAGCATCTGGACTGGATGGAATCACAACTGAGATGATTCAACACTTTGGCCCGAGAACCCTATCCTGGCTATTGGACCTCTTCAATGTATGCGCAAGGACAAACAGGCTGCCAAGTGCATGGAGGAAAGCAAGAGTAGTCGCCCTACTGAAACCGGGGAAAGATCCAAAATCCAAGAAAAGCTATCGCCTGATCTCCCTCCTGTGCATCACATACAAGCTATTTGAGCGAATGGTTATGTCCCGCATGTCACCCAGTCTAGACGAACAACTGTCTCCAGACCAGGCTGGATTCCGACCAGGACGGTCAACATGTGAGATAACTTCTTAACCTTACACAATTCATAGAAGATGGGTTTGAGACAAAACAGGTCACTGGCACAGTCTTCGTCCACCTCACTGCAGCCTATGACACAGTGAATCACAAGATCCTACTCCTCAAAGTGGCTAAAATGATAAAGAATAAGAAAATTGTAAATATCATCCAGTCACTTCTCAAAAACAGGCGCTTCTTTGTTGAAATGAAGGGCCGGAAGAGCAGGTGGCGCACCCAGAAGAATGGTCTTCCCCAAGGATCAGTGCTGGCTCCAACACTTTTCAACATATATACAAATGATCAGCCTGAGTTCCCAAATATCCGCCGATTCATATATGCTGATGACCTATGCCTCGCAACACAGGATGCGTCCTTCCAACCAATCGAGAGCAGACTGACAAATGCCCTAGACACCCTCACAAAGTACTACACTAAAAACTCGCTGAACGCCAACCCAGGGAAAACACAAGTGTGTGCATTTCACCTCAACAACCACCAAGCCCACAAAAAACTTAACATCAAGTGGAATGGCCAGACATTAGAGTACAACTACCACCCAGTGTACCTCGGAGTGACGCTTGATCGGACTCTGTCCTTCAGAGAACACGTGAGGAAGACCAAGGCAAAAGTGTCCACGCGTAATGCCCTCCTTGGAAAGCTGGCAAACATGAACTGGGGAACTGACCCTAAAACTCTAAGGACCACAGCATTGGCCCCCAGCTACTCAACTGCGGAGTAATGCTCAGCTGTATGGGCCCGATCATGCCATGCCTCCAAGCTAGACCCCGAGCTCAACAACGCCTGCCGGATCGTAACGGGCCAGCTGAGAGCAACACCATTACCACTGGTCTACCGTGCAGCAGGAATAGCCCCACCACACATCCGGAGGGAAACTCATGCCCAAATACAAAAATACAAACAGGAAATGGACCAGAGAAACCCCCTTCATAACCACAATTGCCCCAAAAGCAGGCTCAAATCAAGGAAAAGCTTCCTCACAGTAGAGAGCCTTCACCCAGACCACTCAGCATTCTTCCGCCTGGACAAATGGGTAGAATGGGACAAGACAGCAAACGATGCCTCCAGCCCCCAACAGAAAAGCTCCCAGCAGGCACAGACCTCAAGAAAAAAGACTGGGTGGCGTTGAACAGAGCAAGAGCAAAGGTGGGAAACACCGCCACCAACCTCTTTAAATGGAAAATCTCACCGGGCACTGAATGCCCATGCGGTCACCCCAGACAGACCATGGACCACATCCTGTCCGAATGCTCGCTGGGACCTCACTGCACCAATGCTGACCTGAGGGAATGCAACCAGACTGCCCGGGACTGGCTGACTCACTGGCGCGACAAGATATGATGATGATGATGATGACAAGATATGATGATGCTAGATGACACAGGAATGGACAACACCCGGGAGCTGCGTACGGTTATGGAGGACAGGACAGAATGGCGAAGACTTGTGGCTCATGTTGGGCGCCCCAAAGGGCGGCCTAAGTAAGTAAGTAAATACAAAATAATCAAAAAATACTCGATCCAACAATCCTAACTTAAAATGACAATCCAACGAAGTCAAAAATATTCCAAAATAGGCGGTTTGGATTAAAATAATCCAACTGGCAACCCTACTTACAATCCACTTTTTGATACAACTGTTACCCATCGTCTCAAATGGTTTTTTTGTTACAATAGACTAGGAACTCGAAATCGAATTTATTAATTTCTATTCGCTAAGTTGGAGAATCAATACAATTTCTTAGTTGTAAAGAACTGAGAGATCAAATTTATTATAATTTTCTTTCTAAATTGACTTTCTGGGTTCCCGACAAACCCGATATAATACTGTTTTGAGACAGTGGGTTACATTTAATAAAATCTAAAATAAATTAATTTTCAAGAAAGTACAGCTATGCCGTATTACAACAGTTACAGTTACTGAATTTTCAAGAAAGTACAGCTATGCCATATTACAACAATTACAGTTACTGAATGTTCAAGAAAGTACAGCTATGCCATATTACAACAGTTACAGTTACTGAATGTTCAAGAAAGTACAGCTATGCCATATTACAACAGTTACAGTTACTGAATTTTCAAGAAAGTACAGCTATGCCATATTACAACATTTACAGTTACTGAATGTTCAAGAAAGTACAGCTTATCCATATAACAGTTACTGAATTTTCAAGAAAGTACAGCTATGCCATATTACAACAGTTACAGTTACTGAATTTTCAAGAAAGTACAGCTATGCCATATTACAACAGTTACAGTTACTGAATTTTCAAGAAAGTACAGCTATGCCATATTACAACAGTTACAGTTACTGAATGTTCAAGAAAGTACAGCTATGCCATATTACAACAGTTACAGTTACTGAATGTTCAAGAAAGTACAGCTATGCCATATTACAACAGTTACAGTTACTGAATGTTCAAGAAAGTACAGCTATGCCATATTACAACAGTTACAGTTACTGAATTTTCAAGAAAGTACAGCTATGCCATATTACAACAGTTACAGTTACTGAATTTTCAAGAAAGTACAGCTATGCCATATTACAACATTTACAGTTACTGAATTTTCAAGAATGTACAGCTATGCCATATTACAACAGTTACAGTTACTGAATTTTCAAGAAAGTACAGCTATGCCATATTACAACATTTACAGTTACTGAATGTTCAAGAAAGTACAGCTATGCCATATTACAACAGTTACAGTTACTGAATTTTCAAGAAAGTACAGCTATGCCATATTACAACAGTTACAGTTACTGAATGTTCAAGAAAGTACAGCTATGCCATATTACAACAGTTACAGTTACTGAATTTTCAAGAAAGTACAGCTATGCCATATTACAACATTTACAGTTACTGAATTTTCAAGAAAGTACAGCTATGCCATATTACAACAGTTACAGTTACTGAATGTTCAAGAAAGTACAGCTATGCCATATTACAACATTTACAGTTACTGAATTTTCAAGAAAGTACAGCTATGCCATATTACAACAGTTACAGTTACTGAATTTTCAAGAAAGTACAGCTATGCCATATTACAACAGATACAGTTACTGAATTTTCAAGAAAGTACAGCTATGCCATATTACAACAGTTACAGTTACTGAATTTTCAAGAAAGCACAGCTTATTTGTACCTGCAATGAACTTTTCCATCTGTTCATCTTCGATCTCTGCAATAGAATTGCTTGGACATCCTCTATTTTTAATGGTCACATCTTGCCAGTTATATTTAGTGTTAACTGCTTTCAAGCATGTGTGCCTATCAGGGTAATAAGTCCAGCCGGCTTTACACTGGTCTTCAGATCTGGGAAAGAAGGTTGAAACTCCTGGAAGAAAAAAAATACAATTTAGCCTGTCGTAGCTAAACGGATGTTGTACGGATGCGGAGCCTGGACACTTACAATGGATGCACAACGGCGCATAACGGCGTTTGAAAGCAAGTGCTTTAGAAGACTGCTACGCGTGTCATATACGGAGCATCGCACAAACGAAGACGTACTGGAAGAAATAGAAGCTCGGGCAGGCCCACAAGAACCTCTTATAGAGACTGTGAAGCGCAGAAAACGGTCCTGGTTTGGACACCATACTCGACACAATAGCCTGAGCAGGACAGTCCTACAGGGCACAGTCGAAGGCCAGCGCAGAAGAGGGCGCCAAAGGAAGATGTGGCTGGACAATGTAAAAGAATGGACAGAGATGTCGGTTCCGGAGCTGCTACATAGGGCTAGCAACAGGCAGGCATGGAGGAAGACTGTAACTTCTGCTTCACGCAAGTCCCCTCCGACGACTATCCGGTCATGGGATTGAGTGAGTGAGTGAATCTAAACAATGTTCTGTCCTTGTTAACGTTATGCTTTAAATAAGGAACAGTAGTGTGATGTCAAAATACTGGCTCCAAATTCCCTGGAAGTGTATAAGCAGTTCTCCGAAGGGCTGGATACATACCTTGTGCAACTGATCTTCTATTGATCTGGCGCATAGAATTAATAGTGAGTAATATACTTAAATGGGGGTCCCGATAGCTCAGTTGATAGAGCGCTCGCTTCACACGCAAAGGGACAATGATCGATCCCGGGTGCAGTCGAGGTTTTTTCTGACCCCCCTGTCCACCTTGCAGTGAATGGGTAGCTGAGTCTGGTAGATTTGGCGGAAAGTACTTTGCGATAGACTAGCGTCCTATCCAAAGGATAGCAAGCAATTGCTTCTATTGTCCGTTTCACGCTATAGAAACCGAGATAAACTCCGGAACCATGGGCCTAATGGCTCTGAATGTCTACTTTTTATAAAAATTTACTTAAATGCAGACCATTGATGGCAATGCCGTAGAGAGTGGTTAGTTTAGCACTATCTTCCAATGTTTACATTCCTCGACTGTCCGACTGTCGGAGGGGCGTGTTTAGCTTCCTTTCCACTGGGTGTCTATTACTATCGTGGTCTAATGGTATGACACTCGCTTTCAGAATGGAAGGTCCTGGGTTCGAGCTTCACTCGGCGCATAATTGAGCTCTTGGAAAAGGCTCTTTACTCACTTTCTCTCGCCGTACTCAGGTGTAAAATGAGTACCTGGCCGTTAACAGCGTTGTCTCTGTCCAAACAAAATTGTAACATCGCCTAACAGGCGTCATGTCCCGTCCTACATGTTAAGTGTTGCTGTTGGTCAGGGACCCTTTGTAAAGCGCTTTGAGCACGTTTAGTGGATATTGCTCTATATAAATGGTCTAGATATACACGGTAAGCGTAATGATAAGTACCTAGCTAATCCAGACATGTCACTGCATTGAGATAGTGGTCCGTATTTCCTATAGGGGATGAGATTAGCGGAAGAGTAGCGTCCCTTGATTGGACGTCACCTTACAGAGAGAACGTCAAAATGATTTTGCGCATGCGTCTCTCTCGTCCTCGCTTTCGGTGAAGTGTCTCATGCCGCTTTCACCGGAAGCGAGGACGAGGGACGCATGGACACAACCAACATGACGTTCTTTCTCTAATCACTTTTTCGCCGGTGATGTCCAATCAAGAGACGCTACTCTTCCGCTAATCTCATTCCCTATCAAAGTTATCAATATAAAGAAAAGTGAATCCCGATAGCTCAATTGGCAGAGCACTTGCTTCACAATCAAAGAGACCAAAATTGATCCCGGGTGCAGTCGAGATTTTTTTCTGACTCCCCTGTCCACCCAGCAATGATTGGGCAACTGGGTCTCTTAGATTGGCGGAAATTACTTTGAGATAGACCAGTGCCGTATCTAGGAAAGAGCAATTGCTATTGTCCATTTCACGCCATAGAAACCGGGATAAACTCCTGCTCCATGGACCTAATGGCTCCGAAGAAATACTTTTTAAATATAAATATAGAAAGAAGTATTGGTGTACTAACCTTTTTCACAGATGTGATTAACTCGACGAGTCATACAGCCAAGGTGGGACCATTGTAAGTTTAACTTGCTAGTTTCTACAACTAGACAATAACCAATCGGCATCAATGTTCCATCCCTTGGACCGAAGTTTGTCTGGAAAGATATATGATGAAAAAATATGAAATATTTATAGATAGAATGCGCTTGGCCAAGAAGTTCACAACATTGCCATCCTGAAGTATAACGGACCAACACACAAACTCTGTGTAATCATGAACTTTTATAGTCTGGTTAATACAGTTTAGTGAGAACAACTCACAAACGCGGATGGCAAAAACAATAACAAAGGCCTGAGTGACGTCATCTTCGAACTATCTATAGGAAATGAGCTTAGCGGAAGAGTAGCGTCCCTTGATTGGACATCACCGGAGGAGAAGTTATTTGTAAACAAACCAACTACAAGCCAAGTGCTCCAAATACAAAATTTATTATTCATATTTCTGTACAAAAATGCATATCATAATCAACGTTATGCATTTTTGTACAGAAATATGAATAATAAATTTTGTATTTGGAGCGCTTGGCTTGTAGTTGGTTTGTTTACAAATAACTTCTCCACTGGTGACTTCCAATCAAGGGACGCTACTCTTCCGCTAATCTCATTCCCTATATAGCCTATTTCCAATTATTAACGATGCTCAATAGGGTTCATATCGTTTTATTTATTCCACCAAGAAGCCATATGAAGCCATATCTCTATTTCATACAGAACCGGTTGCCTGTTAGACATTCTTCTTCTTCTTCTTCGTTCCTCTGATGGACATCTATGGCTGCAGTCCGATATCTGCTATGAAGTCTGTGGTCCGCTTTAGGTCCTCAGCCTCGCCATAGAGCTTTGTGTTGAGTGTTGTAGGGGTGACCCAGTGGTTCGAACGTTGCACGTTGTATAATGGGCAATCCATAAGCACATGTAAAGTGGTTTCATGGTCGGTTCCACATGGGCAATAAGGGGTTGTTCCAATACCTAGCTTTGTAAACATATGTCCTCTTAGTCTATTGTGTCCTGTTCGGAGGCGGAATAGAGTGACTTGGCTACTTCGCTGAATGGCATGGATTGGATCCTGCTTGTTGTGTTCCAGGTGTGTGTCATTCCTTTCTTTGTCTATTTTTAACTTTATTATTTTCTTTTGCTGATGGTAAGTGATTGACGACTTCGGTTGTTCCTTTTGGGCTACTTCTTTGGCCAGTTGATCGGCAATTTCATTTCCATATATACCTACATGACTTGGAATCCACTGCAGCACAATTTTTCCTGTTTTATCAGATAAGCCCTCAAGGGCCTCCACAGTGTGTGCGGCTTCAGAGTCCTGGTAATTTTCAATAGACCGGAGAGCATCATCAGAGTCTGTCAAGTAAACCACATTTTTCCCGTATAGTCTGTGATCTCTGGATAGTTCTTTTGTTGCATTTAGGATGGCTTTTTCTTCAGTTTTAGTACTTGTGCACATTGAACCCACTGATACAGATATTTTTGTTTCTGTTTTATCTGTCCAGTGTATGAGTGCACCAGCACCTCCATTCATGAGGGGCCGGAAACTGAGCCATCTGTATAAACTCTTATCCAGTTGGTCATTGGGTACTTTTTATCGATCATCTTTAGGGTTTGAGCATTGTTATTATTGTTTCGAATGTTTTTCTTGTTGATGGTTATGGATTTTTGTTTCTTTTTCCACGGTGGTGGTTTGAGATTTGGGACATTGATTTGGGCAATATCTTCCTTTGGTGTCACTTTATATTTGCTCTCTAGTTTTTGTCCCAAGGCGATGAAGTTTTCCCTTTTGAGTCGATTCTCTTTCTTTTCCATTGTACTTGGAAGCAGTGGTTGGGATTCCATGAATTTTATCTTTGAGAATTGTGTCATTATTTTTAAATTTCGTTGTTCTTTGAGAGGTTTTATTCCTGTGTGGGTTTCCATCTTGTGAATTGGTGTTGTTTTCATTGCTCCAGTGATCACGCGTAGGCATTGGTTTTGGACTTTTTCAACCTTTTGAAATTGAGCCTGTGAGCACGTTCCCCATGCCGATATGGCATAGTCTATTGCAGGTCTTACATATCCAAGATATGTCTTCTTCAGGACGTTTGAGTTTGCTCCCCATTGCGTTCCAGCAAGTTTTCGGAGAAGCTGCATTCTCTTGTACCCTTTCTGTTGACTTTCATCTATTTGATGTTTCCAAGTGAGTCGAGGGTCAAATTTCACTCCTAAATACTTAGGCATAAGGTCTTCTCTCAGAATCTTTCCATCCAAAGTTAATCGCATAGATTGCTTTTTGGTTGATAAGCTGAATGTTGTGTATGTGGTTTTATCAGCATTTACTCTCATAACCCAGTCTTTTGTCCATTTGCTCAAAGCATCAAGAGTCATCTGTATCCTGGCCTTTGCGGTACCAATATTTCTTTCAGTGCATATCAGTGCAAGGTCATCTGCATACATGGCTGCTTTTACTCCTCTGCATTTGGTTTCGCAGATGTCATTGATAAAAACGACAAAGAGGGTTGGTGAGAGAACCCCGCCTTGTGGTACTCCATTTGTCATGTTCGTTAGCTTGCTTTTAGAGTTTTGAGATTGGACTCTTGCTTTTCGATTTGTGAGGTAATCTTTAATCCATGCAAACATGTTGTGTGAAACGTTGGCTTTCTTAAGTTTGAGAAGTAGTCCTTTTGTCCAGACTTTGTCAAATGCCTTTTCCATATCCACCCAAACTGTGACTGTGTGTTTTTTTTCTTGGTAACCATTTTCGATCAGCTGCGAGATGTATGTTATCTGGTCCTCTGTGCAGCGAAATTGTCTGAAACCAGCCTGTTCATCTGATATCAACTTATTGCTTTCTAAATACCATTGGAGACGGCGATTAACAATTCTCTCCATCAGTTTACCCAAGCAGCTTGTCAAACTTATTGGTCGGTAACTTTCGGGTTTATTTTTTGGCTTGCCATCCTTCTTTATTGGTATCATGGTTGCCTGTTTCCATTTGAGCGGAAGTTTACCCTGTTTCCAACTTGCATTGAACAGTTGTTTCATTTTCCTCTTTGTGAGGGTTCCTAGGTGTTTCAACATGTCATTAGTAACATCATCTGGACCTGGTGATTTGTTCGTTTTTAGAGATTTCAAGGCAATTTCTACTTCTTCTTTTTTAATCGAACTGAACATGACATCATCTGTGGATTCTTTGGGTGTATCCTTGTGTTTTCTCAATTCTTTGTGGACTTCTCGTTTTCGTTCTTTTCTTATCTGTATACGCCCAACACTTGAGTACTGCTTCATAAAACAGTTTGCTGCTTGTTTTTTGTTGAGAATCCTCCCCTGATCATCTTCTACTGATGGTGCAGCATATCTGTTTTCTTGTCCACTTAGAGCTTTGGTTAGGTTCCATAACTTTCTTCCGTCTCTGTCGTAGTCAAGTTGTCTGGTTTTTTCATGCCATGCTTCCTGTTTTGCTTTTATTGTTTCTTTCCTGAGAGTTTTTTCAGCCTCTTTGTAAATTTCCATATTCTCATCATTTGGCTCTCTCTCTCTGCTTTTTTTCTGTGTTCAGTGACTTGGCTGTTGAGACTTCCTAATTTTTCAGTCCATCCTGGACAGTAGTCCTTTCTTGATCCTCTGGGGATTGATTCTTTTGCAGCTTTCATGATTGATTTTGTGAAAGCTTTGGCTGATTTTTCTACATTCCTTGTTTTACAGTTTATCTCTTTTGTATAACTATCAGTCAACTTTGAAAACAGAGTCCAGTCTGCTTTTTTATAATTCCATCTCGGAGGTGGTGCCTTTCTGTCTTTTGCATATTCTTCAGTTATTTCAACCAGAATGGGACGATGATCACTTCCTGCCAGTTGTTCCTTTATCTGTTTACTGACTTTTCCGGTGAGATCTTCAGATATGAGAGTTAGGTCTGGAGTTGATGTTGTCTTCCATGCTCTTGAGAAGTATGTATCTGGGTCATCTTCATTTCTGACAATTTGAAGCTTACTGTCTGTAAGCCAATTTTCAAGGGTTTCACCTTTTCTGTCTAAGTCATTGTATCCCCAGCTTGGGGAGTGGCTATTGAAGTCTCCCACAACAATGAACTGTTCTTCTTCACTTCTTATGTTTTCAATTGGCAGATTCTCAGATGGTGGGCTGTAACAGTTATATATTGTGTATTGCAATTTGTTTTTGGTAATTTTTACAGCCAATATTTCAACAGATTCATCTGTCGTTATTTCATTTGTCGCTATGTCATTTCTGACGAAGATGATTACTCCACCTTTGTTCCGTTCTTTTCTGTCTTTCCTAAAATGTTGATATCCCCTTATTGAACACCTAATGTTTTCTGTGAGGTGTGTCTCCTGTATGCAGGCAATATCTATCTTCTCATCCTGAAGAAACTTGGAGAGGGCAGTCTTTTTATGTTGTATCCCTTCTGCATTCCATTGTAGCAATTTGATAGTTCCAGTAGTCCGTAACCTTGCATCTCCTACCCTGGTTCCACAGTAGGAGGGCAAGGTACCACCAGATCGCTTGGGTGAACCCTGTTTATCAGGGCTCGACGCTAGGTCCGTCCGGCGGGAATCCCCAGACTTCGCGCCATATCGTCCGGCAGTTTTGTTGTCCATCATTGTGAGGAGGATGCGTGTCACATTAATTTTTGGGTTGGTTTCCCTCTCCAGACTATTTGCGCCTTTCGGCTCTGCGACTCCGAATTCAGCGGTTCTTTATTCTCTGGATGTGATTCCATAGCCTTTCATCTTCCCAGATCCACAAGGCAGTGGTGGTTTGAAGTTGGAGTTTTCCTTCTCCTAGACAGACTGCTTTCCAAGGCTATGAGCTCTGTCCACCCATTAATGGTGTCTAGGCTGGGAGTCCAGGAGGGTATCTTTGTAGAGTGACAGTTTCCCTTCACCCCACCAGCGTCATGGGGCTAGCACAGCTTATTGCGTGAACTAGGGCAATCTGGCCACGGCGGTTGATTCCTCCCTTCATCCGTCACCTCAGACACATAGAAACTCGTGTCATCAGCCGGTTAGAAAGTTCCTTTCAGAATACTCCAACCGTTGCCCAGGAGGCGGGCGGGGAAGAATGCCCCTACGTGGACCCTGACACGAGCTGGAATGGGTTGCGGATCAGTACTGATCAAAATAATCCAATCCTGCCTCCCTGTTAGACATTCATTTTGTACTAGCACTGTTACATACAATACCCGTTTATGCCTTTAGCCAGGCACTCATTCATTCCTGAGTCAAGGGTCGTAATATTATGAGTAAAATGTCTTTACCCAAGGGCATAACGTCGGGATCAGAATTCCCCACGTTCACTGTTCCCAATCCGGACACTGATCACCCTTAAAATTGCTTGAATTTTGTGACAAGTCGAGACATTATATCACAGAGGAACTGATCGACACATGTCAATGTACAAACATCATTTATTACAACAAAATGAACATTCCCACTAACACTCATAAATATATATATATATATATATATATATATATATATATATATATATATATATATATATATATATATATATATATATATGAGCCAAGGTCAAAAGGTGCCCGCCTGATACCAGTGTTAAGAAAATTTGATTTTTACTTAATTATGGGCTGTTTTCATTGGGTTAATGCTTGTAATCAATTGATATTATGAAGAAGAGATAAAATGAGATAGCTCAACATACTCTGTTCAACAGAATATGAAATAAACAACTTGAAAGTCAAATTTCAATGCTGTTTGGCATGTGCTTAAAACGAGGTCAACGCATCACCTTTTTAGAAATCATGTAGAAATTAAATGTGATGTTTTAGCTCACGTGATTGAAATTTGACTAATAGTATAAAGTCAAAATTTACTTTTAAACGCAATTGCAGTATATTACATATCTGATTAAGTTTCATATAGAGTTCTTAAAAAGTTGGTGTTGCTTGTGACCTTTGGTGTCATCAAACACAGCACAATACTAATACTCGACACGA
>NC_088372.1:38843758-38848758 GCF_034508935.2 Berghia stephanieae
TATAGATAGATCGGTAGATAAATAGACAGATAGATAGATAGATAGATAGATAGATTTATAGATAGATAGATAGATAGATAGATATATAGACATATAGATAGAGAAGGAGAGAGAGGGAGGGCGAGAGAGAGATAGATAGAGAGTGAGAGGGAGAGAGAGAGAGGGAGAGAGAGAGAGAGAGAGAGAGAGAGAGAGAGAGAGAGAGAGAGAGAGAGAGAGAGAGAGAGAGAGAGAGAGAGAGAGAGAGAGAGAGAAATTGGGGAGGCATTCCATGAAGGAATATACTTTTAAAAATCCATCAAACATGGAAACACCAATGTTGTCCAGGGGGAGCAAATTAGATGTTTATAATCTTGTGTAATAATATGTTTATAATCTGAAGCGAGGTTCGAACCTGGGCATCATAGTCACAGTGCAATGCTTATCAATCCGGGCACCACACTACGTCATGTATCTATAAATAAACAAAAATAAAAACGAAACCGATAAAAGAAATCTTTTATATAGCGCAATATCCACAAACCGTGCACAAAGTCCTTTAGGACATCTTGCCAACATTCATATTTAATAGGACGAGACATGACGGTGGTAATACAATATTTATTCGGACAAGGACAACACTTCTAACGATCAGCTACTCATTTTACACATGAGTACTGTGACAAAAAATGTGAGTAAATAGCCTTTTCCAAAGACTCATTAATGTGGCGTTCAGAGGGGGGGGGGGGGTTCGAACCCAGGACAATCCGATCCGAAGGTGAGTGTCGTGCCGCAAGACCTGAAAGGTGATCAGAAAGCTGAGTTACTAATGAATGCGTTTGATATCAAATTTATTATTTTGTCATGTCTTGGGATTTGTCCCCGACTTGGAACGGCACGGATGGATGACGATTTGACATTAAACAGGAATCGATATCTATAGACGGTCAAAATCATCATCATCATCATCATCATCATCATCATCATCATCATCATCATCATCATCATCATCATCACCATCATCATCATCATCATCATCATCATCATCATCATCATCATCATCATCCATCATCATCATCATCATCATCATCATCATCTCATCATCATCATCATCAATCATCATCATCATCATCATCATCATCATCATCATCATCATCATACATCATCATCATATCACCATCATCATCCCATCATCATCATCATCATCATCATCATCATCATCATCATCATCATCATCATCATCATCATCATCATCATCATCATCATCTCATCATCATCATCATCACATCATCATCATCATCACATCATCATCATCATCATCATCATCATCATCATCATCATCATTCATCATCATCATCACCATCATCATAATCATCATCATCATCATCATCATCATCATCATCATCATCATCATCATCACATCATCATCTATCATCATCTATCATACCACCATCATCATCATCATTCATCATTCAACACATCATCATCAATCTCATCACATCATCAATCATCAAGATCTCAATCAAGCATCAATCATCATTCATTTTTCACTATCATCATCATCATCTCATATCATCTATTCATCATCAGCATCACATCATCATCATCATCATCATCATCATCATCATCAATCATCATAATCATCATCATAATCATCATCAATCATCATACATCATCATATCAGAATCAGCCAATCACATATCACACTACACATCATCATCAGACATACATCATCATACATATCATCATCATCATCATCATCATCATCATCACATCAACATACAACATCATCAAATCAACCTCATCATTATCAATCATTATCATTCAATCATCAACATCAACATCACCATCTATCATCATCATCATCATCATCATCATCATCTTCATCATCATCTATAATCATCATCATCATCATCATCATCATCATCAATCATCATCATCATCATCATCATCATCATCATCATCACATCACCATCATCAACATCATCATCACAACATCTCATCACCATCATCATCATCATTATCATCAATCATCAGCACTCATCATCATCATCATCATCATCAATCATCATCATTCATCATCATCATCATCATCATCATCATCATCACCACCATCATCATCATCATTTATCATCATCATCACCATACAAAATCATCACATCATCATCAATCATTATCATCATCATCACCATCATCATCATCATCTCATCATCATCATCATCATCATCATCATCATCATCATCATCAATCATCATCATCTATCATCATCTATACATATCATTACCATCATATCAATTCATCATTCATCATCATCATCATCATCACACTCACTCATCATCATCATCATCACCATCACCATCATCATCATTAACGTCAATCATCATCACATCATCATCATCTCATCATCATCATCATCATCATCATCATCATCATCATCATCATCGTCATCATCGTCATCATCATCATCAATTCATTATTATTTCAACAAATAAAAAAAACAAACAAATTAAAATTTAATTTAATTTAATCAATGAAAAGGAGAAAAAAAAACTCCAACAAAACAATGTTTAAAAAAAACAGAAACATGTAAAAAGATTAATAAGAATTGATTGACGTTTTATTCCACAGCAAGGTGAACCATATATATTATGTAACCCACCGTCTCATAACGGTAATTTGTCAGGATGAATCGGAGCCTTAAGCTTCATACTGAGTGCATTCATTTTAAAATTAAATTTTAAATTGAGCTTTATATAGCGCAATATCCACTAAATGTGCTCAAAGCGCTTTACAAGGGGTCCCTGGTCAACAGCAACATTTAACAGTTAGGACAGGACATGCGCCTGTTGGCGGCATTACAATTTTTTCGGACAAAGACAACGCTGTTAACGGCCAGGTACTCATTTTACATCTGAGTACGGTGAGAGAAAGTGAGTAAAGCGCCTTTTCCAATGACTCAACTATGCGCCGAGCGCGAGGCTCGAACCCAGGACCTTCCGATCCGAAAGCGGGTGTCATACCATAAGACCACATAGCCGTACATTTTCCTCTCCGGTCCGTCTTGCCCTCCATTTGACCTTTCCCCTCAGTCGGTCTCTTGTTTTATCATAACAAAGTATGTGCAACTCACTCGTTTTTATTTGCCGAACCTAACAGGAACTGAACGAGAACGATTTATTTTGGAATTTTTTTTAGGGGTTTTACGGCGCTTGCAACACATTTAGTCATTCAGCGCCAGTAAAAAGGAAGAAATTGGGATAGTAAAAAAGTTCTAGAATTACAATTAAAGCATCCAAGAATAATGCAGACAAAGGGAATTGTTCAATAGGAACAGATGTAGATTCCAAGAGCACACCATCAGTGTACTAGTTTGAGATCACTAAATGTCTCATCCAGACATAAGCACAGGTCCCCGCAAGGGAACACATTCAATTGTTTACAAATCATACATATGTAAAAGTAAAAATATACAGTACATACAGAGAGCGATTACAAGGAAAAAAATATCATCTCCAAACTAACTACACAATTGACTGTTTCCCTCTCAGTCAGGGTATCCGCCTGGGCCAGGACAAACAAGTAATCCATTCAAGTACAAAGACAGAAGCATGTTGGAAACAGATATTGGAGGAGAGAAAACACAGTATGTGCCTCCCTGCCTCTATGGTATTTTGGTATTAAAATTTCTTTCAGTTTCGAAACAACAAAGTGAAACAACACACGGAGTTTCTTTGGTATTGTTTTTCGAACACCTTTGGATGATCAATGGGCATGATCTATATTACATTTCCATGTGCTCGATGTAATTGATCACATTGGAATATGTGCTCAAAGTGACCCACATAGTGAAAAGTGTTTACAGTTTTTGAAATTTCTAACATCACGATTGGTCATTTTGTTTTGCTTGACACATGTGTATGTTTACCACTTTCATAAACAAAGCAGCGTGCTTACATTTCTGAAGAAATATCCAATCGTTGGACAGCAACAAATCATGTGATTGATGACTTGGTTGGACGAAAACATGAATATAGATCTTTCCCATTCTCAATAAATAAATATTTGAATAGTAATATTATTATAAACGTTTTAGGTTACACATTGTATTGTTTGCTGGTTTGTTTCATGTGTTTGTTGTGAGTAAATTACAGAAATGCATAGCCCCTATGACACACTGGTTATTCACGAACAGGAGACGAAAACGAATGCACTCAGTTTACAGCCTTAAAAGTGAATTTAAAAATAAGATGGATGTGAAATAGGATCTTCGGATCTTTTACTGTGTAAGAAATTGTACAAAAGGAACGAAATGGACGCCACTCGAGTCTTTATCATTGTTTTTAGCCAGCCATTTTTATGAGTAGTCTTCACCAAAGTCTAACAATCAGACTATAGATGGTTCGAAGATGACGTCACTCGTGTCTTTGTTATGTTTTTTGCCATCCGCGTTTATGAGTAATGCTCGCTGAACTGTATTACCCAACTATAAACGTTCATGGTAACACAGTTTTGTGTGTTGGTCCATTATACTCGATGGCAATGTCATGAACTTCTTAGCCAAGCGCATACTAACTATAAACGTTTAAAATTATTCACAGTTTTGTGCGTTGGTAAGTTATATCCGGCTGGCGGATGTTGTGAGCATATTAACAAAACGCATAGCATTAATTAATTCTCTATCATAATGACTTGAAATTAACCCCTTAATGTTACACCTAGGGCTATAAAATCAATTTCTAGCTCCTAATGCATCCCAACATCATATCAATCCAGATGGTGGATTACATTTATATTGATTTTTAATAATTTGCCTGTCAAGACATTTCATTCCGACTTGAATGAGTTTTTACATTCATAGAAATGGCGTGTAATAATTAATTTTGAGTATTTCAATAATACCAGCATTGAAAAACAAAAACAAAACACATTTATTTTCGTATAATATCCGAGTTACACTAATTTTTTTGTATTCCTTAAATGATTAAACTAGGAAAAAGTTGTGGGCAGCGTGGCTCAGTGGT
>NC_088372.1:38853758-38876258 GCF_034508935.2 Berghia stephanieae
AGACCTCGTGTTTAACTCTCTCCTTACCACCCATAGGAAAATCGTCACTTTCGTTACGATGTAACCGACAATTTTCTCATTCTGACTTCTCTTGTACATCACAAAATTTAAAGAAATGCTTTGATTACAGCAATAAATACTAAACACTGTGTTGTAGAGCTCACTTATTACTTTTTTAATTGAGTCAGAAAAGTCTATTTTTGTGCTGGGTGGGTGTCAATTTTCGGGGGAAATTCTAAAAATAGCGAGTAAGGATGGAGTTAAGGCCTTTTGTCAATGTATAGAACTCCAGGGACATTGAAGAATGTGACAACCCAATTTGAACTTCGCACGTAACGTGAAGGGTGCTGGGGTATATTATAATAAATACTAAGATAATTGGTCATGTCAAGATTCAACACAGACACTAATGAAATCATTACGTGTTATAGATCAAACAAAATTGACGTCACTCGGCTCTTTGTTCTTGTTTTAAGCCAGCCATTTTATTTCTCACTAAACTCTATCAATCAGACGACTATAAACGTTTAGGCTACACATAGTTTTGTGTGTTGGTACACGTACGTATAGATAGTTCGAAAATGACGTCACTCAGGTCTTTGTTATTGTTTTTGCCATCCGCATTTATGAGTAATGCTCACTGAACTGTTTTAACCAGACTATAAACGTTCATGGATACACACAGTTTTGTGTGTGGGTCCGTTATACTTCCGGATGGCAATGTTATGAGCTTCTTAGCCAAGTGCATACTATCTATACGGGTTTGCAGATATTGTTTTGACTAAACGCATAGTATCGATACACTGACAAAAGGTCTTAACTCCTACATCTGTCTGAAGTATTGGGTTTTAAAAAGTTTGTCACATTGGGGTTCATTTTAATCGACTTCTATTTAAGTTAAGATTTACTGTCCAGATTATAAAGAGATGTTTTGTTAAGTTACGGCTGTCTTATCTCTAATAGTCCACCCTTTATCTTGGAAAACCCCATCATTTTTTTAGTAAAACGTAATCGTTGAATGATAATGCTTCGAATCCGTGGTATAAAATATTTATTCAACGATTGTAGAATTATTTCGTTTAATTTATTGGCTTGAATAAACCTCGACAAGTCCACTGACTGGGCATTTAAAATAACATTTTAACCTTTAGTGTGTATGAATGTAATTCCAACGTTTTTCTTTTCTGGGTCCAAATCAAAGCCAGAAAGACACAAATGGCGAATCGAAGATGCACCTAAATCCATTAAGATTCAAAACCAGTTACTCATTCTGAATAATCTTCTGCTGGCAACCCCGCCCCCAAAGAGATAGATAGATAGATGGATAGATAGATAGATAGATAGAGAGAGAAAGAGAGAGAAAGAGAGAGAAAGAGAGAGAGAGAGAGAGAGAGAGAGAGAGAGAGAGAGAGAGAGAGAGTTATTGGCAATAAATAAACATCAAACGTCAACATTATCGTCAGCACGGCTTTCCAATCTGTGAGAATTAAAAAACAACAACAAATAAACCAAAATTTCACTCACCCATGACTTCAATACATTTTCAAAATTTAATAAACACCTTCAATTTCATTGTGCCTTCATTTGTGTACATCAATGTACAATTCGGAAAACAAGATTATTGAAAATCGAAAGAAAAGTCACACAGCTCTCTAGCACACAATAATACAAAAACGAGCCGGCAAAAGATGTCTAGACTAGCAGACGTCAAACGATTTTCTAGTGCCAGATTAATATAGAAAAAAACAAAATTTACTGAAATATCTGGAATGGTCTAAATAAATACCAACATTTTAGAAGCATCACATTTTCTAGAAAATACCCGTGGAATTTAAATAAAATCTTAAATTGCTTTTCACATGTCCATGGTTAGTGTCTAGACAAGACTTTTTTATTTGTTTAATGACCAATATTACAAGTTGCATTAAAAGTGACAAATTGGCATCCAGAATGTGACTTCTCGTGTACCTATGTCCCGAAGGACGAGAGATGTGTAACTAAAACTCATTGAAAAAGGAAATTTTTACAAATAAATTATTGGTTATGAAATATCTAAGAATGTTACTTCGAGGGGTGGAATAATGGTATTCTTTCACGGGTTTGGATTGCTTAATATTATCTATATTTTTTTTTAATCGCGGATTAATTTGACACGATAGAAAATAACTAATTTTATAAATCCAAACCCGTGAAAGAATGCTAGTCTTCGCTTGTTAATTTCTTTTGTGGTCTAAGGGGCACAATTCATGAAAAACAAAAATGACATAATATTTATGAAAGAGTTCCGTCCCTGTAATTACACTACCGATTGCATATTTTGATCATATATATCGCGTTTATTTATTGTATAAAATCAATGTCCTCTTTGCGCTTAGAATCTTTATATATGCCATTGGTGATGTTGCAGTTTACATTCAACACATAAGATGACACATGGCGCATATTAGACGCTAGTAATTTTTAAAATCTGATTTCCATCACGAATGCGTAAACCGATAAAGATGCTTTTGAATTTCTGTGAAATGTTTTATGTTTTATGTTTTTAATGGTTTTATGACACTTGCAACACATGTAGGTCATAAAGACAGAAAACAAATTGGAAAACAGAAAGAAGGGGATAGAAGACACAATTAGTGCCACCCTGCCCACTATAGGAGTCCAGGAACACCACCAAGTAAAAAGTAATTAAAAACGAACTGGTTCAAATAGGGAACAGGGGTTCCCAAGCAATCCATTAATGTGTCTGTTTGGTCATTACATAAAAGTTCCCCCCAGACACAAAAAAAGGATCCTGCTATAAAGGAAACGATTCAATGCATACAGTTTTGTATGCAAATATTATGCATTGTTATATTATTATGGTTATCATATATATATGCGCGCGCGCGCGCGCGCGTGTGTGTGTGTGTGTGTGTGTGCTTTGCATGTCACGGTTAAAGGTATATGTTTGTACACCACATTTACATGAGTACATTTAAGTTGAAATACTATATTTACCTGTGTATTATTATTGTAATCTTTAATCAATAGATTTATGGCATTACTATTAATATTAAGGGCATTCAAGGGATTTTATCCTATTTTTCCCTATACCATATGTCATATGTTATATGTTATAAGGTATAATATGTATCAGTCATTCAAAACTTAGACCATATTACTAAGGTAAAGAGAGACGATTTACAAGGAATAAGTTATCATCTCTCACAAAGTAAAACAAAACAATTAAACAAACAAACAAACAAACAACAAACAAACAACCCGACAGTACATATGACTGAGGATCACACCAGGACCAGGAAAATAGAGCAATCTAAATTTAGAACATACAGAGCAACAACAAAAAATAATTAAAAAAATAAATATTATGCCCTTCCTCTCCGACATCATAAGAATTCGTCGCCTAGGCATTCCACGAAGGAATATAGATAATTCATCACATAGATGTCTGATGTTAACAGGAATCATCCATGTTGTCCAAGTGAGCAAATTGGGGGTTAATAATCTTGCCCAAGAAAAAATACGTAAGTGCCCGAAGCGGGGCTCGAACCCGGGGCCTTCCGGGTCACATTGCAATGCCTTAAACACTAGGCCACTTCGTCCTAGAGAGCAATACGGAAAGGGAAAATAGATATAAGGGGATATAAGACACAGAAAAAATTATTTTTTCTGTCCATCATGGGGAGGTCAAATACTACCACCCTGTAAACTAACCTGCAAGTATTCCAAAAATAATCAAACTTTACAACCGATGACTGACACATTTGAAGGCTCGGGCTTGTTGGTTTGTTTGTTTTTAAGGGTTTTACGGCGCTTGCAACAAAGAGAAGAAAATGGGATAGTCAAATTCTAGATTTAGAATAAAAGCACCCAATAAAAAATAGGGGAACTGGGATCAAATGTAGATTCCAAGAGCATAAAACCAATGTACTTTGTTTGAGATCACCTATAAGCCTCATCCGGTTCCAAGTACAAGATATAACAAATAGGAATACACTCAAATGCTTACATTATACATTCAAAATAACAAATATAATAATACGTAAGAGAGAGATTATTTACAAGGAAAAACATATCATTTTCCAAAACAATAAGTATGCATTTGGCTGTTTCCCTCCGAGTCAGGGTATCCGACCAGGGCCAGGGCAAATCCAAGTAATCTAATTCCAAGACAAAGACAGAAAGCATATTTGAAAACAGATATAGAGATTATAGAAGACAAAGTAAGTGTCTCCCTGCCCACTGTGGGAGGTCGGGAACCCCACCAAGAGGTCTCAGGTTCAACAATTGTTCGAAATTCGAGGTCTTTTATACGATGGATGTGAAAGTTTTTTTATTTAAAAAACAATTAACTGAAATTTAATTTATTTTTATTTTTTTTTTTTGTTTTTAAAATATTCGGTTATCTTTTTCATGATCTTTTTCGACGTTTTTCATGAATATCAGATTCAAATTTGAGCGCCCAATATGCCCTATGTTTCGCCATATGTTTCGACAAAAGGCTGCAACATCACGAATGGTTAGTATACGTAAAGCATTTAAACGCATAAAGCACTTTTATGTCGTGGACAAACGCGAAATATGATCATATGTAATCGAGTTTTATTCAAGGGATGGAACTCTTTCATAAATATTATGCTGTCTTGTTTTTCATGAATTGTTTCCCTTAGACCACACAGTACAACTCGGTCCATTCCTATATTATGAGCAAACCGCTTGACATGAAAGACACTGAGCGGAAAATTGGCCTTTTCAAAAGTAAACTCAATAATTAAATGCAATAAATCGCAGATAATAAATAAATGTAATTTATTATGGATGTTATGTAATGATTTAATTTTAATCCTGTCTTAAGGAGCATCAATGGAAGGTTTTAATAACGAGTAAAATGGCACAGTTTTCTTTATATAGGTGAAAAATGAAAATAGACATTTTTATTGTTGGCATTTTGCCGCTTTGCAGAGAAAATATAAAGGTTAAACTCCTCCCAAAAATTCAATCACCACAGTAGAAGTATACGTAGACCACAATGATTGTTAAAATGTTATTATAAATAAGAAAAGCTTAATCGATAAGGTTTCCATTCTCTTAGAATAAAAGTCACACGTTTGGCGTATCTTCCGTCCCAGCCACCTCTTGCTACTGACTCATTCAAAGTAGAGTCGAACGATGTGATATATTTAAAGCTTAATTTACCCAATGTACACAAAACTAAAATAGGAAATTTCCTACCATTGTCATCCATCTGTCCACTGACTATCACAAATATTGCTTGACTTTGCTATAATACGAATCAGAGCGTACCGATTGACCACCGACGCCACAAAATGAAACAAGATGTATTTTACTTATGAAAAACATCATCAAAATCATATATATTCGAGTCATGTTTTTGCCGACGACCAGTTTGCCTGCTGCCTCTGTCGTCTCCTTCAAGAGTGGAAGGGAGACGGAATCCAAATGCGTTTAACTCCCTTTCTTCTTCCGTTTCCGTTTCTGTTTTTGCTTCAGTCTTGGTCATTTCCAATGACTGCGTCTCTTTATTGCCGCTGCCGTGGCCATTTGTCTTCTGAGATTTGGAATATGCGATCACCCTCTGCAAAAGCGGGTTCATTCTTTTAGGAGACTCTGAAGCTTCTTTGCCATTTGCAGTTTTTGACGTTGCCAATGCATTAGATGTACCGGCTGCAGCATTATTCAAAATTTCATTAAAAACGGAAAACTCCGGAACAGTGTTTGTGTTGTTGCCTTCATCTCTACTTTCACTTTCGCTTTGATCTGTTTGTCGTTTTTCTTCCTGGTGCTTCTTGGCGGCTTCCAAAACAACGTCAAAGAACTTCCGCCCGCCGCCTGCTGCTTTGGCAAATCCTCGTTTCCATCGTGACTTCACTTCTTCCGATCTTTTCAAAATGTGATTTTTGGATTCTGAGTTCCGGGCCATCTTGATGATGGTTGATAAGTTTTGCTTGTCGAAACCTTTGAATCTTTGCCTGGCTTCCTGGTGAGCCTGCATGAAAAAGGAAAGAGAAAAGAAAGGGGGGAGACCAAGTAAAGAAATGTTCGGATCAAAACGTGCTTGAAGCTCAATGGTTATTTAAAGCTGTAACCATCAAACAAAATTGCCAGCTTTTCTATAGTGTAAATGTTGCTGCTCGAAGCTCGAAGAAATAAATAATAACGTGAAGTTGAATGTAAGCTTCAATTTAATTACAAAAACAGATCAAATGAACGTTTCGGGTTTCCCCTTTATCAACAAAAAACAGGATGAATGAAACAACACAGATAATAAATGAAATGATGTCATCATCTCATTTATCTGTGGTGTTTCATTCATCCTGTTTTTTGTTGATAAAGGGGAAACCCAAAACGTTCATTTGATCTGTTTTTGTAATTAAATTGAAGCTTACATTCAACTTCACGTTATTACTTATTTAAGCTTTCCTATAACGCATTATCCATTGAACGTCTCAAAGTGTCTTGTAAGGGGTCCCTAGTCAACAGCAAAATTTAACGTATCGGACGAGACATGAAGCCTGTTAGGCGATAACATATTTTTTTCCGACAAAGTCAACGCCGTTAACGCCCAAGTACTAATTTTGAACCTGAGAACGATGAAAGAATGTGAGTAAAGAGCCTTTACCTAGAACTCAACTATGCATGCACCGCACAGAGCAGGGCTCGAATGAATGAGTGATTGAGTGAGTGAGTGAGTGATGAGTGAGTGAGTGTGTGAGTGAGTGAGTGTGATGAGTGAGTGTATGAGTGAGTGAGGGAGTGAGTGTGTGAGTGAGTGAGTGAGTGAGTGATGAGTGAGTAAGTGAGTGAGTGTGTGAGTGAGTGAGTGAATGAGTGATTGAGTATGTGAGTGAGTGAGTGAGTGAGTGAGTGAGTGAGTCAGTGAGTCAGTGTGTGAGTGAGTCAGTAAGTTAGTGAGTGAGTGAGTGAGTGAGTGAGTGAGTGTGTGAGTGATGAGTGAGTAACTGACTGAGTAATTCAGTGAATAATCAAGGTAAAAAATTTTCTGGCAATCTTTTTTAAATACCAGATTTGCAAGACTAGAAATAAGATGGTTTGATTTACCTGGTCAGGGGAAAACTCCGATGTGAGATCTGTCTTCATCTGAGTTGCCAACTTGCTGTAATTTTTCATGAAAATCCGGGACAGAGTCCGTGGTTGCTGAAAGTAAATTTAAATATAGCGCAATATCCACTAAATGTGCTCAAGGCGCATTACAAGGGGTCCCTGGTGAACAGCAACATTTAACATGTAGGACGGGGCATGACGCCTGTTAGGCGATATTACAATTTTTCGGACAAAGACAACGCTGTTAACGGCCAGGCACTCATTTTACACCTGAGTACGGTGAGAGAATGTGAGTAAAGAGCCTTTTCCAAGGACTCAATTATTCGCCAAGCGCGAGGCGCGAACCCAGGACCTTCCGATCCGAAAGCGAGTGTCATACCACTAGACAACATAGCCGCACAATTAAAAACGAATTTAAGAAAAAGAATGTTAACAATGTTTTGGGTGAATCTCGATCACTCAGTGTAATGACATGAATTCCATAAAGGTTTGCTCCATGGGGAAGTGACCATTACAAAACAAAACTTTGGGGATAGTTTTAATCAACGGTGTTCAAAGTGGGCGCTACCACCTCCATAAGATAAGGTGACGATTGTTTGGGAGGCACTGTGACGAGATATTGTGGGGCTGGGGGAGGGGGGGGAGGCGCTTGTGGGCGTTTAGGGGGCGGTGTGAAAATTTTGTGAAACGAAAAAAAATCGATAAATAAATAAAATAAAGAGATGAATAAATAAATAGATAAATTAATGAAAAGAAGCTCGTAAACATATAAAGCGGATAACCATAAGTGAAATAGTATAACTTTACTTCTGGCATAAAGGGTAAGGAAAAAGTGCAAGAACTACGCGTATTATTTGCAAAAATGTTGGACACCGATCGGCGATTCCATATTTGATGCGGTTCACGAAAATGTCGAGGAAAAAACAGAAACCTCTGACTAATATGTGACCCTTCGCCTAAAAACGGTATTAAGTCGGGATGGTTAAGATGTTGAAAATTGAATTTATAGCCAGAAATATCAGACTTGTGTTGAGTTTGTACTATTTATTGAGGAGAATGGCAACCATATTTTAGGGTGCTAATGCCAACAATTTATATTTTTGACAAGTTCAACATTTAATTCGGCTTTTAAGCATTTGGTTCGTTCCGACATAATACCGTTTTGAGACGATGGGTCAAATATAGTTGTCTTGGCAACAGATGGCGCCCCGTCGACGACACCGTAAATTTGTTGAGCATCTTGATGAAATCTTTCCATGGAGTTTTTACAGGTCACCATCCCATTCATGCCCAAGGGAGGTAATCAAAGACAAAGACCCAACAGAGCTTATGCCAGGCTTCAGGAATGGCAATCGAAAACAGTGGGTCGCCTCAAACCGACACTGGCAGTCAACGACAGGACTTAGCTGCAGACATGCATTGATGGGGTCTGAGGGAGTCAGCCGACTGTCGTCCCTACTGTCAGGGAACGCCAGAGACAGCAGATCATTTAATCCTAAACTGCCCTGTGACAAGATTGGCGGAAGGTTTCGAGGCTGTCCTCAACTGCAGTGACGAATATAACGACTGGCTGGAGACTTCCAGCTTTGCGATGTAGCCATACGCAACTACCACTACTATCCCATATATAAGGAATTAGATTAGCGGAAGAGTAGCGTCCCTTGATTGGACGTCACCCATAGTCTGTGACGTTAGAGAGAGAACGTCATGTTGGTTGTGCGCATGCGTCTCTCGTCCCCATTCCCACGAGGACGATAGAGACGCGTACGCAAAACCAAATTGACGTTCTCTCTGTAAGGTGATGTCCAATAAAGGGACGCTACTCTTCCGCTAATCTCATTCCCTATATACACCACTCGGTGGCCAAAACATGAACGATGGAAGAATCATCAATACCTTTGCGTTTCTACTTCGGTGGGCCATTTTGTCCCACAGAGCAAACTGACTGGACCTTCGCCTGAGACCACCAGGCCCACCCATGTAAGCGGTCCGCATTGCTGTATCTGACGTGTCTCCGGTAGTACTGAGTTCGTCATCGTCCAGGTTGTAGTCTTCTTCAGGAACGGTTGGGGCTGAAAAATAAGTAAATAATAAAAGCAAACTGTGACGACTTGTTTGTTTCAAGACAGTGAATATTAATTCGGGGTAAAATGTATATATATATATATATATATATATATATATATATTTGATATAGACTTACATAGACTGTATCTGTAAGGTTTTGAATTGATTGCATCTCTCCTACCAAATACAGGGTTCCTATTATCGATAACAGTATATTTCTCTCATTGTTGAAACAAACAAACAAACGTACACTCTCACTCACACACACAAACATACAGACAAACACACACAAACACACACACACACAGACACAAACACACACATACACACACACAGGCGCGCGCCATTTTATACACACCTAAAGAGACAGCATCTGCCGATTTTCGAATTGCTTGCATCTCTCGTACCAAGTCCAGGGTTTCGTCTACCGTCAGCGGTTCCTCTTCTTCGTTGTTGAATTTGACCAGTTGTGAAAACTTCTTCACCTGTTCTCAGATATTAATATAGCAATGACTATGAAAAATGTTTTTTTCTCTTTTTTGAGGAAAATTTTTGTCTAAAATCAGAGCCCTATCTCCATTTAGTAAAAATGTTTTTGAATTTTGAAAATCCATTCATAAATAAACAAGTTATGCAGTTTCAAAGGTGCAATTTATTTGGATGACCCGCAAAGAGGAAAAAAACGCGAAAATATGGGACGCTTTTTCGGCATTTTTTTCGACCTTTGGTTGTGTCTTGCGTAATAAATGGATTAAAAGATTGAAACTTGAAGAGCAAATTAGGATGGTGTTTTGTAAAATACGGGAAAAGTACTCGTCATATTCATATGAAATTTTACAACCAAAAAGAAGAAATGTTCATGTATTACCTTCTCAGCGACATAACCTCCACGCCCGGTAGTTTTAGAAATATTTTACTCCAAAGAGTAAAAATCTATTTTTAACGGTCTTCTGGTAATCGCACGAGTTTTGTCGCTTGACATAATCTAAAATGACCTTTTTCTGTGTGCCAACTTTCAGTCATATTCATCGATAAACAGCGTCGTAATTAATGTTTTAAAATAGCATATACGAAAAGGCTTCGTCCCATATTTTGACGCGAATTCGGGCACTTCGTGAGCGAAAAAGAGGCCCAAAGATTTGTGCGGGATAGTCATTGCTACTTAATAGATCCTTTAGAGTAGAATTGAAGAGGAACTAAATCGATCTGTTGATTCATTTTGATTGAGTCACTCAATCCTAGAGATTTTTGCTACTTTTCAAAATTGGAGAAAAAGAAATGTATTAAATTTGAGCATGTACATAGATAGTTTTATTCAACTATCATTAACATGCAAAAAACAAAAACAAACTAAAAACATTAGCTTTGATTCTATGCCTATAATTAATTTGTCTCATAAAAATGTCATAAATTATTGGCATGGGGTAAAAGTAACCCTGGTAAACTACAGATATAGTCGGTGTTAGGGTTGAGTGAGTTAACCCTGTTACCCTTATTACCTTGTTGTTGACAGTTCATTTGTCAAGAAGATAGCCCAGGTAAACTCATAGAATGATCGTAGCGTCCGTAAAATCAACGCCTGATCGAAGCCTTCAAGACTTTGTAAACTCATAGCCTAACCGTAGCCTTCGTAACCTCAAGGACCGTAGCCTTTGTAAAACCAACGCCTGACAACTATATTATTATAGCCTTCTAATCCCATAGCAACTCACAGCCTGACCGTAGCCTTCATAAACGCATAGCCTGTCACTCGCTTTAAAAGATGTGTAGCAATACAAATCGGCAACTCACCAAAAGAGAGTTATGAATGAAAAGTATTAAAAATATTTGAAAAAGTGCGTATGAAACAGTGCCAGATAAAACAATAAAGAAAATATGCTGGTACTCTTATATACAAACTTTTTCATATCTTTATCTTGCATCAGTGCCTACTCCCCCATTTGTCTCAATGAGTTGTATCCAATGGGATCGTTTCTTTTCTCATGCATTTTAATAACGACAACAAACTGTCCACCAGTTTGGTATCACTGCCTTGTTTTATGACGTAATATTTTTAGGGAAGTGTCCGACTATGATTGAGAAAGGTTATGTTTTGTTTTTAAGGGTTTTACGGCGCTTGCGACCCATTTAGGTCACACCACCGCGGAAGAAAATCGGAATGTCAAAAAAATATAGAATTACAATGAAAGCGTCACAGAAAATGTAAGACAACGGGGAATTGGTTCAAAAAGGGAACAGATGTAGATTCCAAAAAAACACTATCAGTATTCTTTGTTTGCGATTACCTTAAATTCTTCTCCATCCAGACACCAGCCCAGGATCCCACTATCAGGAATACACTCAAATGTTTACAATATATGTTCAAGACATAAAATAAAACTAAGGGGAAACATATTATCTCCCATAACTAACTCTATGCTTTTGACTGTTTTTCCCGTCAGCCAAGGATTCCGGCAAGGGTCGGGGCAAAACTAAGTAATCCCATTTTTAGAAATCAACTCAGAAAACAATATAGATAGAAGACACAGGAAGTGGCCTTTTGCCCACCGTGGAAGATCATAAGACCCCACCCCGTGATAAAAGCTACATACTAACTCTCTCCTTACCAACTATTTTCAGAATTTTACCCTAAACTTCATGCTCACCCAACACAAAAATATATTTTTTTCAAACAGATTAGCAACGAGTATATTCTATATTTTGTTAAAAAAAAGTGAGCTCTGTAACACAGTGTCGAGTTTTTATAGCTATAACTATAACAAAAGGGAATCAGAATAAGAAAATTGTTGGTTGCATCGTAACAAATGTGACGATTTTCCTATTGGTGGTAAGGAGAGGGTTAAAGCCAGATGGAGTTTAAACTAAATATCCTTCTCTAGTTCATTCGGATAAAGCAATAGCCCAACCCGATGACTGACATATTCATTTCCATTGAACGGTTTTGTTCAGCCTAAGGATTGCCAAAGATTCAATACCCAGATCTGTACATGCTGGAAAACGGAAAAGGCTGAACTTTTTCAAACTCAAATAATGGTGCATAAAATCAATCCTCTGCAATTGTTACAATAAGCCGACATCTTGTTACATTATGATGCAAAAGTAGATGCATGGATCTGAAAGTTTCTGCACATAATAAGAGAGAACGTCATCACGGCCATCCTTAATATTATTGAGAGTAGTGTTAAAACAGTTTGCTTTTTTAAATTTTTAAATAGAAGCAATAAAAAAAGGAAAAACCATAAAACAAAAAAAAAAAACAAAAAAAAAAAACAAAAACAAAAAAAAAAAACCCAACACAACAAAAACAAACAAAAAAACAAAACAATTTGCTTGAGGAGGAGGAATATAGTCGGAGGATTTGCAGGTCTGAATAGCTAAGACATGACTCACCTTTATTTTGGTAATGGCCAAAATGTGTAACAGAGTGGAATAACGATGGGACAACATGGCGAGGAATTGCAGGACCAGCATGATGCCGAAGACAAGTGTGAAAGCCACGCTGATTGGTTCAATCTTCTCTCCTTCAAAACCAGAAATGTCACATGGTATCTACGAAGTAAATAGAAAACAAAACAAACAAAAAAACAAAAAACAAAAAAAAAAAACAAAGATGGAACGTTTCGGGCTCAAAACCCTTCTTTAGCTACCAAAGAAAGCCCGATGAAACATCTAAAGATTATTTTTTTAAACAGATAGACGTCAGAGAAATTGATATTTGGCAAGTTCATTGTTAGGATACAGAAAGAACGCGCTAAAATTCACTGTCATCGATCTGGTTGTTAAGCAATGTATTGAGGCTTGTATTGGGTTTTTTGTTAGATGAAGCAGTTTTGAATCATTTTATCTACGTAGTAAAGGAATAGGAAATAGATGGATTTAACATGAACAAATATGAATAAATATAAGCCGTTATACGACATACTTGTACAGATGTACGAGTACAATGCATACTGCAAGTTGTGAAAATAAACCATCCCCCCCAAAAAAAAAAAAAAAAAAAAATCAGCGTGCCTCGACAGTGGATCGAACCTCACACCTTCTGATTACTGATCAGGCGTTCTACAATTATACCGCTGAGACTATGAGATACATAGGACGATTCAATGCCGCTATTCGTCACAAGGGTATGTCACTCATTTGTCACATGTTTATTGCATTCATTTTAACATGACACAATATTGGCGCGGTTGTCACATGTCAAACAAAAATATAAGCCTGAAAGAGACTACTTTTTGAGATACTTTGATATAGAGTTTGGACTGAGAAATGGTATTGAAGGCTTATAACAAGATGGTGATCAGACAGCTGATGATGTGGATGAGAAATAAATGTTATCTTAAAATGAAACTGGAAGAGACTACTATTAGATTTACCTTGATGGACAAGTTGGTTGTGGACTGAGATATGGTCTGAAGGGCGTATACCAAGATGATGAACAAAGAGTTAATAATGAAGAAGGCCAGCGTAACCTGAATATAGAAAACATTTTTTACAAATATGACGCATTTTTGTCATGTGCTTCGTGTGAATCTAGGCATTTGTCTTGATTTTTAAATATGAGGGAACTTTACAATGAACGTCAGAGAGATCAAATTTGGCTCTTATTTCCCCAAAGTCTTAGAACTGCGTGTAAATTATTTTTTCCTAACGACCATGTTTTCAATGTACTTTAGTAACGTGCATATTGTTTGTTTGTTTTTAAGAGTTTTACGGCGCTTGCAACACATTAAGGTCATATCAGTGCCAGTAAAAAAAGGGAAAAATTGGATGATAGAAAGTTATAGAATAAGTACAATTAAAGCACCCAAGAAAAGGTAAGACAAGGGGGAACTGGTCTAATAAGGAACAGATGTAGATTCCAAGAGCAAATCATCAAAGTATTTAGTTTGAGATCACCTAAAAGTCTCATCCAGACACAAGCACAAGCCTCCACTTAGAGGAAAACACTCGAATATTTACAAATCATATATAATATGTAAACAAAACAAAATATAGTGCATAACATAGAGATGGTTTACAAACCAAAAAACATCATATCCAAAACTCTAACTATACATTCGACTGTTTCTCTCCCAGCTAGGGTATCCGGCCAGGGTCAGGACAAAAACCAAGCAATCTCATCCCAAGACATAGACAGAAAGTAAGTTGGAAAACAGATATAGGGGGATAGAAGACACAGTAAGTGCCTCCCTGCCCACTATGGGAGATCAGGAACCCTACCAAGACTAACGTGCATATATTTTCAGGTCTGATAACGTAACGTAATTGTGGGCTCGTTTTATCATTGTTGTAATAGAGAATATGTTGTCTTGGTTTGAGAGTATTTCCATTACAGCATTGAGTCCATAATAATTTTGGTTATCAGACCTACAGATACGTGCACGCCGTCCTTTACTGATCATTGCAGGGTACTCATTGTCAATGTGTGATGTTGTCAACTTGGTGTATTTGGAATGATTGGTGACCACATTATAAGAGGTTCAACAATATGACAACGCTAAGCTTCTGGTTTGTGTCCTTTGGTGCGCAGTAACGTATACAAAATATGCAGATCAAAAAGTTCCAACAATTTATGTTATCTTTTGAGAAACTAGGATAACTTTTTACTGAAATTTCATTTGAATAGACATATTCCTTCATAGTCATGGGCTATAGGGAATGAGATTAGCGGAAGAGAAGCGTCCCTTGATTGGACGTCACCCATAGTCTGTGACGTCACCGGCGGAAAAGTTATTAGAGAGAAAATGTCATGTCGGTTGTGCGTATGCGTCTCTCGTCCTCTAGGACGAGAGACGCATACGCACAACCAACATGACATTCTCTCTCTAATAACTTTTCCGCCGGTGACGTCACAGACTATGGGTGACGTCCAATCAAGGGACGCTACTCTTCTACTAATTTTATTCCCTATTCATATTTATAAATCCAATCCACCCCGTACAAGTGGATCCAAACCAAGTATATTTTTGTCCCTCATTTTGTCTTACTTTGTTTCTGAGCTCCAGTAGATCTTCTTGAACTTTCTTTTGGTGGGACTCGTCTTTCTCCAAGGGAAACAAATACGTCTTGATCATGTCAACCCAGAACTGGTTCTGATTGGACAGAAAATATAAATATGACCCACATCCTCAAAATAGTATCCTGTCGGAATGGACAAGGTACTGGAAGACGATACAATTAACACTTCATTTCATTTTATTTGTTTTCAACGTTTATTTGTTTATTGTTGTCCTGACGAAGGGTTTGTACCCGAAACAACCATTATCGGTATTGCTCCCATCCGAAACCTCTCCGTTATTACTTTATCGTTAGTATTTTCACGATCCCAGGCTTCAAGCGGACTTGCCCCCCCCCCCCTCCCCCACCCCAAACGTTTTCTATTTTCCTAGAAATTATATGAAACTAGGGGTGACGTTCATTTGTAATGTCGGAGAATAAATACTTGCATTGCCAAAACCTCCAAGCTCATATTTCTCATCTTTTTAATTCTAAATTCACTTTTACGTGTCCTCTTCACCCTGTCATAAAACCGTTTTTAGACCACGGATGCGGAGTTTGCCCCGGTTTCTATAGTGTGGAACGGACAATAGCAATTGCTTTGAACCCTTAGGATAGGACGCTAGTCTACCTTAAAGTATTTTCCTCCAGAACTAACTAATCCAGCTACACAATTACGACTAGGTGTCATTGATAATGATCTTTCCATGACAAGCCATGTAAAAACACCATTCAATCCATGTCGTTGAAATGAAAGTAAATTAAGCAAAATATTCGCCATGTAATCCCAAAGCATCTATCAGAAATTTTGATTAATTCCCTTGCTTTATCCACATAGGACTATTTTGTAACTCCTCTGGGCGAATTTAGCTAAAGACAAAATGTGTAAATTTCACGTTGTTCAAAATAACACAGTCAGACTCGTACGAAATAAACAAAAATACCCGTCGACAACTCTCCTTCTCCGTGAGTTACATTGGCTTCCTGTTGAGAAAAGATTTGTCTATAAGATGTGTACTGTTGTCTACAAATCCTTGAGCACTAACAGTCCCTCCTATATTAAAGACCTTCTGAACATCTATGTCCCCAATAGAAACTGGAGGTCGAGAAATGACCAATCAATCATTGTCAAACATAAAACCTTGCGTAAAAGAGGTGAGCAAGCTTTTCATACCCCACACCCCCCCCCCATGATGATGATGATGATGATGATGATGATGATGATGATGATGATGATGATGATGATGATGATGATGATGATGATGATGATGATGATGATATTGTCCATGAAGGCAATGTTTCATTTCGTTACAGCATAAACACAATACATGCCAACAGACATTCATGATAACAAATGAGAAACCACACAGACACACACACACATACACACATACACACACATACACAGACACACACACCCACACACACACACATGCACAAACACACACTCACAGACTCACACATAAATATATCTTCGTGTAACTTATCAAAAAATCATAATGATGATTAATCGATAATAAAGAAGAGAAACATTTTTCTAGCTTATGCACTGACCTCATGTACGTCCAAAACGTCCCTGACCCCTTTCCCAATGTCAGGGTCGTGAACCCACGCCAACTCCTTATCCTGGCCATCCACTTCTTCTTCAACGACTTCATCTTGAAACAACGGATTGTCTGAATTTTAAAAATAAAGGATTATTAATTCTTTCATGTTCAAACATACTACGATGCCAAATGATTTTTGAAAAAAAACAATCATCCCTTGAATATGAGCCGGATCATCGCATCCCACCGTAGCCATCGTTATGTTATAGCCTGATACTGAAATCCAAAAGGACTGGCATTTTGACGTCATTATTTGGTCAGAATCACCGTAGCCATCGTTATGTTATAGCCTGATACTGAAATCCAAAAGGACTGGCAGTTTGACGTCATTATTTGGTCAAAATCACCGTAGCCATCGTTATGTTATAGCCTGATACTGAAACCCAAAAGGACTGGCATTTTGTCGTCATTATTTGGTCAGAATCACCGTAGCCATCGTTATGTTATAGCCTGATACTGAAATCCAAAAGGACTGGCAGTTTGACGTCACTATTTGGTTTTTGCACCGCCTTGTGAGTTGTCGTTAGTAGAGATCAAGGAAACAAGTTATTTCATTGGTTGAACTATTGAATACAACTCACAATTTGTTTTCTTGTGTGGCAAAAGACTGGCATTTTGACGTCATTTATTTGATCAGTGTCAGGCTACAACGAAGGCCACGATCTCACCCAACACGAATCCTGAAACGTAATTGATTGAATTTTTCAATGTAAGATTACGAGTATTACATGTGACTTGTGTATTCATGTCTTTGATGCCTTTTTCACGCAGATATTGTTCTGATATTGGTTGATTCGGTCTTGCAGAGTCATTGTATCCTGGGTAAACAATGTTTTTTTTTTTTTAAAATAGCGCCTTGAGGTGTCGACAAAAGGCGCTATTGAAGTATGCTTATTATTATTATTATTATTATTATTATTATTATTATATATTATTATTATTATTATTATTATTATTATTATTATTATTATTATTATTATTATTATTATTATTATTATTATTATATTATTATTATTATTATTATTATTATTATTATTATTATTATTATTATTATTATTATTATTATTATTATTATTATTATTATTATTATTATTATTATTATTATTATTATTATTATTATTATTATTATTATTATTATTATTATTATTATTATTATTATTATTATTATTATTATTATTATTATTATAATTATTATCATTATCATTATTATTATTATTATTATTATTATTATTATTATTATTATTATTATTATTATTATTATTATTATTATTATTATTATTATTATTATTATTATTATTATTATTATATTATTATTATTATTATTATTATTATTATTTTATTATTATTATTATTATTATTATTATTATTATTATTATTATTATTATTATTATTATTATTATTATTATTATTATTATTATTATTATCATTATTGTTGTTGTTGTTGTTGTAAATTAACATACACAAATATCTCTATCTATTCTCTCCTTCCCCATCCAAGTGTATGGCACATTTGGTGTATCCATTCCAATAATATTATTTCTGTCTTAAGTAGAAGGACTTTCAATGGAACCCCCCCCCCCCCCCCCCCCCCCGGGAAAAGCTGGAAAAACCGTATAATTGGCATCCCTGAACTCGTGTCATTAATAAGCAAGTCTATACGTAATCCACCGTCTCCAAACGCTACAATGTCGGGATGAGTTGTTCCCGGCGTCCACTTATTTGAAGGTCTATTAACCCAATTCATTATGGGCTCATTGTTGTAATGGAAATCTCAAAATATGACGCAAAATCCTTTCCATTTACAACAATACTAAACCCGGCTCATAATTGCGTTCGGATCTCAGACCTGCATATATGTACACGTCTTTCCCCAAAATATGAATTGAGAAATAAAATGAGACATTGACCTTACACATTTTGCAATGCACATGCTAAGCCTAATTTTTCCAAGTAAAACATACTATCGATGGTCGTCGAATCTAATTTCTGAAGCCCACATAAGAACTTGGCTAACCATGTTTTATTTGAATTTGGGTGGATCAGACCTCTGATGACATCAAGGATCTGATCCGTCCAAAATTAAATAAAACATGGTGCGTACGTAAAGATCTTATGTAGACTTCAGAGTTTGATCCGACGATCATGAAAATCGAGACTTCAGAGGTTTGATAGTATATTATATTATTCCTTTGACAATGGAATAGGAGTTAGAGAAATTGGTTTTTGTAGAATCTTAATTAAAACAAAGTAAACCAAATCTGGTAAAGCGAAGAAAAATACCCGGAAAAAAAAAACCCAAGAAAAACAAACAATAGTACGTATAAGAAGAGAAAAAGGTCCAAACAAACAAAGGAAAAGAAAAATGCCGTTATTATCCTTAAAGATATGACAGTTATTGCGAAAAGAAGTTGTCTACCTCTTTGGACTCCATCAAAGAGATCGGGATTTTTGGTAAAAGCGTTGGACTCCTTCCTTTGATTGGCGAGACTGGACCCTCTTCTCTGGTCAAGGTCAAAGCTTTGAGAGGCTGCCTCGACCTTGGCGTCCAGGTCATCTAGACGTTCTAGGATGACCTTGAATTTGAGGTCTTCGTCTTTGGTCTTTTCGTGGGGACAGCACATGCATCGACACAGATTTCCAAAGGAGAATGTGTAGTTGGAGTCTGGGTTGCTTACATCAGCCAGTTTGGAAAGGAGATCTGTTGAAGAAAACGTCATATAAGTCAGAAATGTAGGTTCAAACTTGCTATAATCAATGTGCGGCTATGTGGTCTTGTGGTATGGCACTCGCTTTCGGAACGGAAGCTCCTGGGTTCGAGCCTCGCTCGGCGCATAGTTGCGTCCTTGGAAAAGGATCTTTACTCACTTTCTCTCACAGTACTCAGGTGTAAAATGAGTGCCTGGCCGTTAACAGAGTTGTCTTTGTCCGAAAAATTGTAATATCGCCTAACAGGCAGCATGTCCCGTCCTACATGTTAAATGTTGCTGTTGACCAGGGACCCCTTGTAAAGCGCTTTGAGCACATTTAGTGGATATTGCGCTATATAAAGCTCAATATAAAGCTCGATGAATAAATGTGGGATGTCAAAAAACGTGGAAGTGTGTACCAAGTCATCCGGAAGACTGAATACATACCTTGTGTATCTCGTCTTCTTGTTTCAGATGATGGCATCTTATTTTCTAATCTAAATAAATGCTGGTCGTAAATAAAGATCACCCATCCTCGCTCTTCTACGCCCCATAATACTAAGACTCGGCCTATACACCCTGCTACTAAAATAGTTATTCCGCCTTTTGATTCAACATGTAACCTATTAAATATTAATCCTACGAAGGACTGGTTACATAAACACTTCCAAGTATTTTGGAATCGTAAGAGTGGAAGGTATGACGTCACGACTTCTCTGAGATAGAGAGAGAGATAGAGATAGATAGATAGATAGATAGATAGATAGATAGACAGATAGATAAATAGACAGATAGATAAATAAATAAATAGATAGATAGATAGATAGATAGATAGATAGATAGATCGATAGATAGATAGATAGATAGATAGATAGATAGATAGATAAATAGATAGACAGATAGATAGATAGATAGATATTATTTTAATATTTACCACAAGTTGGATGAAAAGGCCTGAAACATCGATGTAGACTGACTCCAACATTGTGGTAAATATCAAAATAATAATTCGCTCCATCACTACATGTCGAGCACTATTCTTACCACATTTGTATCCAACACGATTCAATAGATAGATAGATAGATAGATAGATAGATAGAGAGAGAGAGAGAGAGAGAGAGAGAGAGAAAGAGAGAGAGAAAGAGAGAGAGAGAGAGAGAGAGAGAGAGAGAGAGAGAGAGAGAGAGAGAGAGAGAGAGACAGACAGACAGAGAGAGAGAGAAGATGGTTACAAAAATAAACTTACCTCCAATAAGGCCAGATTTTGGTTTTTGTTGTTGAGGTTGAGGAGTAGGCGTGGCTTGCGCTGGAGGAGGCGTTGCTTGCTTGGCCTCTCTCGTCCCCCAGGAGACAACGTGTAGGTTGGTCAAGGAATAGATCATCAGGAGTAAAGACATGGACGGAATGCTGGAAAAGGTCAGAGTTCAAGGTTTAATTCATGGGAATAGAGTTGTCTCAACCAAAAACAATCCAGCCAAATTAATAAATGAAAAAGAAACAACAACAAAAAAACCCCATTAAAATCAAAACATAAAAACCAAAAAAATAAAAACGAAAACAAAAACAAAACAAAACAACTTTAATCAAAATTAAAGAAAGAAAAAACAAAAGTCCCAACAAAAATACAATCAAACAAACGAGTAAAAAAAAACAAAACAAAACAAAACAAAAACAATCAAAGAAGAAACACGAAATAGCGACATTAGCCGTAATCAGGGTCGACTTACTTCTTAGTAAGCCACCGTCTCAAAGCGGTAAATATCGGGATGAACTAGACAAAGGAAACTGAATCCATAGCCTCCAATATAAAACTTTGGGTTCATTTATCTTACTTACAGCTTTTCTTGCACTGCAAACCATTCTGAGATCCCGTTTCTCATTAATTCATTTTTAAATTCACTTTTTGGAATCTCATTCATCCCGACATAATACCGTTTTGAGACGTTTGGTCACAACTTGAGACATTTTGACAAGTCTAGGGAATTATCCCAATTTATCAATCTTCAAAGTAATAATTATTCTACCCTTCCCTATAAAATAGAATTCCGTAATGATATCAAGTTCATAATAATGATTTGTGACCTCAATATAATCAAACGTCGAATTTCGCTAACATTTGATTTTACAAATAAAGAGGTGTCGTTTATTATTTTTGACAATGCCTTTTATTCAGAGACAACGACATCGTAACCGATTGAGTTGTAGAATATTTTTTTACACTCTTGCGTTTCGGAATTCGAACTTTGGTCCTAACGCTCATTCGCAGGTTTGTGCAGCGATTGGGAAAACGTCCAGAATTCCAAAAAGCAAGAGTTTAAGAATCGTATAACTTTCTGCCCTTATCTTTTAATCTCTTTAAATCTGTGTTTATCATTTCCTTTATCACGTAAGCATTTATTAAAATTTATAAATACACGATCATGAGTCATCAATCGTGCTTAATGATCTGCGCGAAAAATGATGCAACGTATTTACAAAATTATATATATAGAGAGAGGTAGTTAATGATTTGCGTAATAAGTTAAAATATCATTACACAACTCAAGAGATAGACAAAGTTAAATAAATAGTTGACATTTTAGATTTTTTTTTCTCTTAATTTTAACGCATTCTTTGTTTTATGAATGGTTTTGGTTGAAAAAATATGAATGACACGATCAAATCAAGTTTACGGGCTAAAACGCTCTTTCCTATTCAACATTAGTGTTAAAACTTTTAAATGTTCTTTAATCTCATCTATATCTTGCGAAAAGAAATGAAGAAACAGAACATGACTGTCCTTATATCATAACAGTATTGAACATACCTGAGGAAGTATAGAAAACCGTGCAAGACACATGTCCATTCTCTGGGATGTAAGACTGCAGTCACGAAAAATATGGCGATGACGATAACCAGGAAAATGGTGGACACCGAACAAAATCCGTACGTGGCTGCCTGGCGAATGAGTCCCACCAGGACCAGCATCATTAGCAGGGTGTAAATAACTGACAAAATGGCGGCGTATGCTAGCTGGAAGAAATATGGATGAGAAATGAATTATTTAGGGATAATAATA
>NC_088372.1:38881258-38908758 GCF_034508935.2 Berghia stephanieae
TGTGAGACGATTTTAAAATTGTTTCCGACAGAGACAACGCTGTTAACTCCTTGTCCTCATGTTATACCCAAATACGATGAGAGAATGTGAGTAAAAAATATTTATTCCAAGGACACAACTATGCGCGGAGCGAGACTCAAGTCCAGAACTCAGGATTCGAAAGCGAGTGTCATACAACAAGACCACATAGCCGTCCTAATAATATTTTATTCCTCGTGTTATGTTGTTGAAAAAAAAGGGGAAACTCAAAACGTTCGCATAACCTGTCTTTTTTGAATAAATTGAAGCTTTCAATCCATCTGATTATTGTTATTTAATTTAAGAAAGTTATATTAAATAGCGGGGGGGGGGGGGGGGGGGTGGGGGGGGGGCGAAGTGGCCGAGTGGTAAAAGCATTGCACCGTGACCCTTAAGCTCAAGAGTTCTCGCCCCGCTTCAGACACTATTTTGCTTATGCCAGGTTATAGACACCAAAAATTGCTCACTTTGGACAGCATGGGCGATTCCTGTTGACATCTGACGTCTTTTTTGATGGATTATCTAAATATCTGTATGGAATGCTTCAGCGACGGTATCTTATGGTGCCGCGAGGAAAGGGTACCACTATTTTTCTATAGAAATTATATATATATATATATGTGTGTGTGTGTGTGTGTGTGTGTGTGTGTCTGTGTGTGTGTGTTTGTGTGTGTTATATAAAAAGGGTACCTTGGTCATACTGCACATAGTGCCGTGCCTCTGAAGGCGGTGTGGTGTATTTCTTCATTACGTTGTCATCCATGAGAGAAGATCCACGGAACAGACTGAAGCACCCTGGACTGCACAGGACACACCCAAGGACGTGCTCCGTCGCCTTCTGGAGCCAGTGAGCTATGGCGTACTCGAACTTTTGGTACCAGACCATCAGGCCTTGGGAAAATAGGAAAAAAGAGTCAAAATAGAAATACAAACAGACAATCGGGGATTCACCTTTGGCTATAGCCAGGCCTGTCTTCTGTTACGAAATATTCGTAGAATTACTTTACGAAATATTGTCTGCAATTTCATAACTTCATGAGATTTACTAAATCATTAAACTAATCAAAAATGAAATTTGATGAAAGACTTCATAATTCTGAGGATTTTGACTTGTTATCTATTCATAATGAGGGGAAATTGTTGAGTGTTTAAGTTAACTATAGAAGTGACGAGATTGACGTCACTGATCCCTTTGTTACCGTTTAAATGCTCCACTTTAACAAAGTGGTATAAACCCAAGGTTTCAGATTTGAGGCTATGAATTCAATTTCCCTTGTCTCGTTCATCCCGATATAATACCACTTGGAGACGGTACGTCATATTTAGTGGATATTGCTTTATATAGGGAATGAGATTAGCGGAAGAGTAGCGTCCCTTGATTGGACGTCACCCATAGTCTGTGACGTCACCGGCGGAAAAGTTATTAGAGAGAGAACGTCATGTTGGTTGTGCGCATGGCCTCTCATCCTCGCTACGAGGACGAGAGACCATGCGCACAACCATCATGACGTTCTCTCTCTAATAGCTTTTCCGCCGGTGACGTCCAATCAAGGGACACTACTCTTCCGCTAATCTCATTCCCTATCAAGAGAAAAGCAAAACTTCTTACCAGATCCTATAGGATGAATTCTTCCGCAAGCCGCTCCTAAATCAGGGTTCTTGCGCATGCGGTCCACCAGAATTTGGATTGCTTCCGGTTGGAAGTCGACATCTCCTTTAAACGTAACATTGTGGATATTATGTGTAATTGTCCTTTCTTTAAAAAAATATAGCATTGTGGAGAATATTGTGCTTATTTGAGTCAATAAAAAAATTGATACGGTGCACAACTCTATTGAAAGATTTGAAAATTAGAAATGTATTCTTTACAGATAGATAAACAGATAACTTGATTTCCTTTTATAATTTAAAGTCAGTTTGAAAGTTCGTTGAGTCAAACATATATCATAAAATATGTACCGACAACACTAAGAAACTCCTCAAAATCGACTAATTTTTACACTGTAAAACGTTGTCAGTTTGCGTCATCTATTTATGACATCAAGTATTATTATTACTTCCGTTGTGTTGTTGATTTAGCGGTGATCAGTGTCGTTATGTTCTAATTGCGTGTATGTTTGTGTGTGTGTGCGTGTGTGTGTGTGTTTTTGTGTGTGTTGTGTGTGGTGTATACATGTGTGTGTGTTGGCATTTTTCAGCAAATCGTGGCATTCATAGTGATATAATTCAATTGATCACATGAAGGTATTCGGATTTACACAAATTTTAAACAAGTTTCACCGATTAACAACGTCTACTAATATTACTGCTGATATTACGGTCGTTTTTATGCCATCGATGTGATAATTATTGTACTGGGAAATATTTAATTAAACGTTGTCGGCAAACTGTCAATTGTATCTGTCTAGCTTCTAGCCCGAACAAACTTGATATTTTTGGCGTCTGCTTCAGATTTTCATTTGACCTCACATAAGTTAGGTAAAGGGGAGATATTCCGAAAGCTCCTACATCCCCAGTATTCTTTCAATTTTTATTTTTACCGTTGATCTTTTGTCAGGCGTTCATTTATTCAATTTGTCATCATATAGATTTGTGAGGATTTTTTTTCTATTAGGGTTAGTGATAAGTCTTAGTAAAGGTGCTAGGGGGGAGACATTCCGAAAGCTCCTACATCCCCCAGTATTCTTTCAATTTGTATTTTCACCTTAGGTATTTTGTCAGGCGGTTATTTATTCAATTTGTCATCATATAGAAGCATTTCTAAAACTCTAGAACAAACCTTGATAGATTCGTGAAATTTTTAAATCTCCTAATTTGACCATTGTTTTGATTCTCGGCCGCCATTTTAATTTGTGAAGTATTGAAAGGTAGTGCAAAGCAGTCTGAGAGTGTTTTTTTTCTATTAAGGTTAGTCATAATGCTAGAGTGTTTATTTTCCTATTAGGGTTAGTTAAAGGTACTCTAGGTTTTACTTTTTCTTGGGGTTAGTTGAGGAAATATTATTTAAGTTGTTTCCCTTTGTAGGAGCATTCGGAAGGCTTCCCAAGTCAAGCGTGGTAAAGACTTGTGACTTATAGATATTGATATCTACTGACTGATAAACTAAAATCATGCCGAATAAAGCATGCAGCGACAAGCACATCTATTAAAGTGTGCATCTAATCGTAATCAAGATAATTAAGAAAATGATTCAGGCAATATCAAATAAAGATAGTTCTTTCCCCGCGAAATTGCCGGCTTTTTACTAGTTTGATTAAAGTTATGTTAGGCAATTATTATTATTATTATTATTATTATTATTATTATTATTATTTATTATTATTATTATTATTATTATTATTATTATTATTATTATTATTATTGTTATTATTATTATTGTTATTATTATTATTGTTATTATTATTATTATTATTATTATTATTATTATTATTGTTATTATTATTATTGTTATTATTATTATTGTTATTATTATTATTATTATTATTATTATTATTATTATTATTATTATTATTATTATTATTTATTATTATTATTATTATTATTATTATTATTATTATTATTATTATTATTATTATTATTATTATTATTATTATTCCTCCCCATAGATAAAAACGCACTCAATTATTTTCATTTCCAGACCCACCATGTTGGAATTCTGAACCCAACATCTCTTACAGGTCATCCTCGTCACTTCAAATTTTTTTTAAAAAACCACACAACTAAAAAGCTGATTGTTTCAAATGTACTTAATTATGATCTGCCTGTTTACGTATTTATTTTAATTGATTTCAATACAAAGCGCTTGAGCCTGATTTGACAGGCAAAAGCACTATAATAAGTGTTATTGATCATTATTATTAATGACATAAAAGTTTACTATAATAATAATTATTTCTGACTTCAGATTATCAAGCGTTATATTTCTATTAATTTGAAATTGAGCTTTATATAGCGCAATATCCACTAAATGTGCTCAAGCGCTTTACAAGGGGTCCCTGGTCAACAGCAACATTTAACATGTAGGACGGGACGTGACGCTTTTTAGGCGATATTACAATTTTCCGGACAAAGACAACACTGTTAACGGCCAGGTACTCATTTTACACCTGAGTACGGTGGGAGAATGTGAGTAAAGAGCCTTTTCCAAGGACTCAACTATGCGCCGAGCGCGAGGCTCGAACCCAGGACCTTCCGATCCGAAAGCGAGTGTCATACCACTAGACCACATAGCCGCAAAATTAGATAGAGTAGTTTAAAGAGAAGTATCATTAAAGTATTTGTGTCTTTAATTCAGATGTAACAAATTCGGAAGGGACTGAGGGATAGAATAAAAGATTTCTTACACTCTTGCGTTTTAGAATTTGACTGTTGTTTCCAACGGGCGAGCATTCGCCAGCTCAAGCTGAAATTAGAAACACGTCTGGCATTCCAAAATGTAAGACTATAAGAATTTAATAATCATCATTTTATTCTTTTCGAGCACATTGATTTCGCGGATGTGCAATTCAAAACTGCGCTATATAAGAGGTCACACTGCGACTGACACCAGGACATTTCAATACTACCTTGAAATATGCCAAGGCAATTTTTGCATTTTTTCAATAATGTAATCCTAGTTTGTTTTTTTTTTTAATGGAATCGTGTAATCATCCAACTTACCGTCCAATGCAAGCAAGTATGTTTGGTCAGCTTGTTTCCTCTTGGCCGCCATGGACAGTTTCTTGGACATGAGTCGGGTGTCCCAGGAAGTAGTACATATACATCACCTGAAAATATGGTTTAAATCTCTCTTTACCAACGACAGAAAAATCGTCACATTCGTTACGATACAGCCAACAATTTTCTTATTCAAATTTCTCTTGTACATTATAAAATTTAATGAAAATGAACAGCGTGTTGTAGAGCATGTTTTGCTATAGAAATTTTGTATCGCAAGAACTTACTGCTATTGTGTTCCAGTGATAAAAAAATATATTTTTGTGTTAGTTGGGTGTGAAGATTTGGGGGAAATACTGACAATGGCTGGTAAGGAGAGAGTTAACACATTGTTCTTTTAATAGATGGTTATTGTTTTTAGCCCTTTTTATGAGTAGTTATCACTAAATTATATCAATCAATTTAAAAACCTCTAAGCTTCGACGCCATTGCTGTGTGTGGTACGTTATATTCATTTCCAAGACAACAACAAAATAATGAAATTCACTTGTTTCTCTTTTAGATAAATCATGTATGGATGGGCGGAAGGGAAAGGAGGGGGGGGGGGGGGGGGAGAGGTTGGGTGTTGGAATACCTGACTCCATCGTTTCCTGTGCCTAATCTTCGTCTTATCCTTTAGGTGTGCCGAGACAGTGTTGCCGCCAGGTAGGTTCCACACCAGTCTTCCACCGTACGGGGTTTCTACAACTGTGGGTGGCGGGATTCGAACTACAGTCTTATGGACCGCACTGAAAACAGAAAAAAAAATCTTGAGCATTTATAGAGCACAAAAATCTACCAAATATGCTCAAGGAGCTTTTCAATCGGTCCTTAGCCAACAGCAACACTTAACATGTTGTCTAATAGGCGATATTACATTTTTTTTTCAGACAGAGTCAATCTTGTTAAGAGCCAGGTACTCATTTCACACCAGAGTACGAGAAGAGAATGAGAGTAAAGAGCCTTTTCAAAGGACTTAACTATGCGCCACTCAGATCTTGTCTCGAACCAAGGAACTTCCGATCCCAAGGCAAGCGTCATACAACAATACCACATAGCCGCACCAAAAAAAAAATGTTAAGATAAAATCTCAGCTCCAGTTTATCAAAAAGAGAAGTAACCATGGCTCAGCTGGTATAGAACTTGCTTCGAACCCAGAAGAATCGTGATTAACACCGGGTCAAGTCAGTGGAGATTTTTTTCTGACGTCCATGCAGCAGTGAATGGGTCGCTGGGTCTGTCAGATCTGGCAGAGAGCCCTAAGCGATGATAAATTGTGTATGGATGGGCGAAAGGGGGGAGGGTGGGGGGGGGGGTTCTATCAAAAGAGTTGCAAGCAATCGCATTGCTATCGTCTATTTGATGCTATCAAAACTGGAATAATCCCCGGCGCCGCGGCCCTGATGTTTCTGAAGGAGTACCTAATAAGAGAGACACACGGTTTTCCCTTTACGACATACAACACAATCAATACAACACAAAATACAGAGTAATGGTTGTTTTCAAAGACAGAAAGATGGAATGAAAATGACATCACTCAGCTCTTTGTTTTTGTCTTTAGGCATCCATTTTGGTGACTAGTTCTCAATATCCCAGATTGTAAATGTTCAAGGTTACACATAGTTTTGTGCCTGTGTACGTTATATCCGGCTGGCGGATGTTGTGTGTATTTATTTATCTAAACGCATCGCACCAATAGAATGACGGGAGCTGACGTCACTTTATTGTTGTATTTTTATCGTAAGATGGATGAAAAGTCTTGACTTAATTCTCTCCAAGAGACTCTAAACGCATTTATATCGAAATAGAAAAGGGAGTGAGAGAGCAAATGATAGAAGGGAAGAGAAAGCTAGTTGCTGATCGAGATGTTGGGGGTGGGGGAGGGGGGGGGGGTTAAAGTGATAGCTGGAAGAAAAGGATAGAGATGAAAGATAAGATTTTTTTAAAGTGCAAGAAAAAGAGAATGACTTCAAAGAGAGAGAGAGAGAGAGAGAGAGAGAGAGAGAGAGAGAGAAAGAGAGAGAGAGAGAGAGAGAGAGAGAGACAGATATATATATATATATATATATATATATATATATATATATATATATATATATATATATATATATAGAGAGAGAGAGAGAGAGAGAGAGAGAGAGAGAGACCTATATACCTTGCAGCAATGTCTATCACTCGTACAAGAAGTTTGACGAAATCGTTGACCAGGAAATCTTTCCCGTCATCTGCGTGTGCTTGGAAAGCATCATCGAAGAATATGTGGGCTGTGTGAAAAGATGAAACATTGTATGAAAAGATTAAACATTGTATGAAAAGGTGAAACATTGTACGAAAAGATGAAACATTGTATGAAAAGATGAAACATTGTATGAAAAGATGAAACATTGTATGAAACGATGAAATATTTATGAAAAGATGAAACATTGCATGAAAAGATGGAACATTGTATGAAAAGATGAAACATTATATGAATAGATGAAACATTGTATGAAAAGATGAAACATTGTATGAAAAGATGAAACATTGAATGAAAAGATGAAACATTGTATGAAAAGATGAAACATTGTATGAAACGATGAAACATTGTATGAAAAGATGAAACATTGTATGAAAAGATGAAACATTGTATGAAAAGATGAAACATTGTATGAAAAGATGAAACATTGTATGAAACGATGAAATATTTATGAAAAGATGAAACATTGTATAAAAAGATGTAACGTTTTACGAAAACATGATACATTGTATGAAAATATGAAACATTGGAGGAAATGATGGAACATTGTATGAAAAGATGGAACATTGTATGAAAAGATGGAACATTGTATGAAAAGATGGAACATTGTATGAAAAGAAACATTGCATGAAAAGATGAAACATTGTATGAAAAGATGGAACATTGTATGAGAAGATGGAACGTTGTATGAAAAGATGAAACATTGCATGAAAAGATGGAACATTGTATGAGAAGATGGAACGTTGTATGAAAAGATGGAACATTATTTGAGAAGATGGAACGTTGTATGAAAAGATGGAACGTTGTATGAAAAGATGGAACGTTGTATGAAAAGATGGAACGTTGTATGAAAAGATGAAACAGCTACTATTGCGACACGTTGAAGTTACTATTGCCACGCTGTGAAGTTAATTGTGACACTTTGAAGTTACGATTGAGACACCACGTTGATGTTACCATTGCGACACTTTGAAGTTAATATTGTGACACTTTGAAGTTACTATTGTGACACTTTGAAGTTACTATTGTGACACTTTGAAGTTACTATTGTGACACTTTAAAGTTACTATTGCGACACTTTGAAGTTACTATTGCGACACTTTGAAGTTACTATTGTGACACTTTAAAGTTACTATTGTGACAATTTGAAGTCATAATGACAACAAGTTGAAGTTAGAATTACCTTCAAACTCATAGTAGTCCGGATCCTGTACGTTAAAAAACAACCGGGCATTCCGTCGAGCACTTTGGTCTGAGTCTAACCTGAAAATGGAAAATTTTCAACAATAGAAAAGATGTGACCCGTTCTTTCAAAGCTGTATTATGTCGGGATGGATTGAGTGCTGATGACGTGTGATGAAACTTGCAGTGCGGCTATGTGGTCTAGTGGTATGACACTCGCTGCCGGATCGTAGGTCCTGAGTTCGAGCCTCTCTCGGAGCATAGTTGAGTCCTTGGAAAAGGCTGTTTACTCATCATATTCACCGTATTAGGGTGTAAAATGAGTACCTGGTAGCTAACAGCGTTGTCTCTATCGTTGCTGTTGGCCAGGGACCGTTTGTAAAGCGCTTTGAGCACATTTAGTAGTTATTGCTCTATATTAAAGCTCAAGTTTTTTTTTTCTTATTGGCAGGTATGATCCTTTTTTTAATTTGTTGCAATGGAAAGCCTCTCAAACCAACATAAAATATTGTCCATTACAACAATGTTAAATCAATCCCATCATTGAGTTCTGTTATCAGACCTACAGATTAGTGCAGGTCGGCTCATGCTGTAAATTGAAAATTCAGACACACTTAAAATGTAACTGGCAGTTAATTTCATTCATTAAAAAGGAGAATAGATATAGTTTCTTTCTTTGCAAAAAAAAAAAAAAAAAACAACAAAACAACAACAAAACACACACACACACACATACACACATACACACACATACAGTCACACACACACACACACGCACGTACGCACACTCACTCACAAATAACTCGAAGTCTGTATTTCTCATCATTTTATTAACGAATCACTTTCATGGACCTTATTCCTCCCAACACAATACCATTTTGAGGGAGTGGGTCACATATTATCAACAACAATTTTAATTGAAAGTTAATATACATTACAGTCATAGCTCCAATAGATTTGTATTCTTTCTTTCTTCTCGTAATCTCCAAACCACCTCTGGTGTATTGTCGCACGTGATGAAAAGAAGAAAAAACGTATTTAATATTTGGCCACAAAACTCGTCCTTCAAATATTGATGGGTTAATACGACTAAGCAACCATGTACTCATTTTATACCAGAGTACGGTGAGAGAAGATGAGTAAAGAGCCTTTTTCAAGGAATCAACTGTGCGCCGCTCAGAGCGGGACTCTATCCTTGGACCTTCCGATCCGAAGGAGAGTGTCATATCATAAGACCACACTGGCAGCAAATCACTTACCTCACTCAACCCTAACACCGACTATATCCGTAGTTTACCCAGCTTACTTTCACTTCTATCCGATGCCTATTCATTATTACATTTTTTTGAGACAAATTATAGGCGTAGTATCAAAGTTAATGTTTTTCATTTTTGTATGTTAATGATAGTTAAATAAAACTATCTAAAACAAAAACAAAAATTAAAAAATGAGCTTTTATATAGCGCAATATCCACTAAATGTGCTCAAAGCGCTTTACAAGGGGTCCCTGGTCAACAGCAACATTTAACATGTAAGACGGGACATGACGCCTGTTAGGCGATATTACAATTTTTCGGACAATGACAACGCTGTTAACGGCCAGGTACTCATTTTACACCTGAGTACGGTGAGAGAATGTGAGTAAAGAGCCTTTTCCAAGGGCTCAACTATACGCCGAGCGCAAGGCTCGAACCCAGGACCTTCCGATCCGAAAGCGAGTGTCATACCACTAGACCACATAGCCGCACTGCACTGTCTATGTGCCTACATGCTCATTTTTAATACATATCATGTTTTTTCAATTTTGAAAAGTAGCAAAAGTCTTTAGGAGTGAGTGAGTTAAATTTCAAGTTTACTTGAACTGCTTTGAGGTCGTCGCTCACAAAATATTCTCAAATTCAGACCTACCTACTATTACGAAAAAGTCGTAAAATTACGAAATTTGGGCTCCAATTTCAGAATTTCATAAACACGTCCAAGTCATTATAAACTCATTGAACATGAAAGTTGATGCCGCCAGACTTCATCATTTTAAGGATTTTGAAGTCTCATTTAATCCTTGTGTGCTTAAATTATTGAATTTTAAAGTCAACTACATCGACTAAAAATTACGAATTTTCAAAATTTCGTGTTGGCATGTCTATAAATGTCTCTAATACTCTTCAACAGTCGTAACGTCACTTCCTTCCTAATGACGCATGGTAACTTAGTAACACTGGCTCTAAACTATCGGAACAATGGCGGACGCCCATATGAAATATTTCTCCGGCGAGCATAAAAGCGTATCCAGATGGAAAGAAACATAAATTTGATCATGTTTTGACTTTTACACATTCTGATCACAAGGCATATAAAAAGTTCTAGCCAGCATGAAAAATAAAAAGTAATGATTTTCTTTGTTTAGAACCAAGATGACCGCTGTTGCCGGGCGTCGTGACATCAGACTACTGAATCATATTAAGAAATACGTACCTAAAAATAGACTTTAACATCTGAACCATTTCATTCTCCGTTTCATGCCACATGGTAGCGCATATGTAAATGACAGGGGTGGATTCTGTTCGGAGCCTCTCTCTGGCCGTTTCCAGGTCAAACTGACTTACATCCTCTTCCGGTTGGTCTTTCTGCCAGGCTGCTCTATGCTTCAAAAGAAATATGGATGACATTAAGTAAGTAAGTAAGTAAGTAAGTAAGTAAGTAAGTAAGTAAGTAAGTAAGTAAGTTAGTAAGTAAGTAAGTAATAATAATAATAATAATAATAATAATAATAATAATAATAATAATAATAATAATAATAATAATAATAATACAATAATGATAATAATAATAATAATAATAATAATAATGATAATAATAATATAATAATAATAATATTAATAATAATAATAATAATAATAATAATAATAATAATAATAATAATAATAATAATAATAATAATAATAATAATAATAATAATAATAATAATAATAATAATCATACACCTACGTTGTTTCTGTCTTTCTGTTCGGTGTCGTCTCTCCGCCTGTTACAGATCAAAGACTGGTCCAGCAACGCCCCACAGTATAGAGGGTTCACAAATAGTCTGGGGGGAACAACAATCAAAAACAATTGGAGCTTTATATAGAGCAATATCCACTAAATGTGCTCAAAGCACTTTACAAGGGGTCCCTGGTCAACAGGAACATTTAACATGTAGGACGGGACATGACGCCTGTTACGCGATATTACAATTTTTCGGACAAAGACAAAGCTATTAACAGCCAGGTACTCATTTTACACCTGAGTACGGTGAGAGAATGTGAACAAAGAGCCTTTTCCGAGGACTCAACTATGCGCCGAGCGCGAGGCTCGATCCCAGGACCTTCCGCTCCGAAAGCGAGAGTCATACCACTAGACCACATAGCCGCACAAGACTCAAACACCATTTCCATCGTGTTAGACCAACAGTCACGAATAGCAATTATATTGGAATAAATTGGACCCCGAAAAGTGAATTTTAAAAATAGAAAAAGAATAAGAAAAAAAAAGAGCTTTTGTATAGGGAATGAGATTAGCGGAAGAGTAGCGTCCCTTGATTGGACGTCACCCATAGTCTGTGACGTCACCTCGTGGAAGCGAGGACGAGAGACGCATGCGCACAACCAACATGTCGTTCTCTCACTAATAACTTTTCCGCCGGTGACCTCACAGACTATGGGTGACGTCCAATCAAGAGACGCTACTCTTCCGCTAATCTCATTCCCTATCGCAAAATATCAACTAAACGGGTAGGCACCCTTGTGAAGAATATTGGCATTAAAACCGTCCATAGACCTATCGGGAATCCTCTGTAGTGTAATGGTAGCACAGCACGTCTGACGGGAAAACATGACGTCTGAGGTTCGATCCCCAGTCGTTGAAGACTGATTTTATAAGATTATTTTTTGTCTTGCATTTTTCTTTCTTGCTATGTCCGGCACTGTTTCACACACACACACACACATACACACACATGCACACATACACACACATACACACATACATACACATACACACATCCACATACACACATACACACACATACACACATACACATACACACACATACACACAAACACACACACATACCCACAAACACACACACATACACACAAACACACACACACACTTTTTCAGGTCTTTATGATTTAGGGCATGTTACTTGAAACCCAACAACAACATTTTGGTAACTTGATCTTCTAACTGATTTATTATCCGCTAAAACTTTTACACTCTTTAAAAACACATGACTACATACTTTTCTGTTCTCGCCATTCTTTCTACACGGGGGCTCCACACGTGACCTGTGACGTAGATATACGTGACGTAACCAGCAACGCCAATAAACAGCCAATGGTATTGAAGGAGATCGTGCAAGTAGGCTTCAAGATTGTCTGACACGTCATAGTAAGGCCATGACGTCACACAGCCCAGGAATCTCTGAGGACGTAGAAATTATGCGAGATGGTGGTGGTGATTAGAATGGGAATATAGGAGAGGTGTTTTGAGGAAGGGAGAGGAGGAGGATGTGGAGGAGGAGGAGAAGAATGGAGAGGGGGAGAAGGAGAAGGGAGAAGAGGATGTTTGAGTAAGGATAAGAAGGAGGAGGAACAGGAGGAGGGAGAAGAGGAGGAGATTTAAGGAAGGAGAAGGAAAGGGAAACGGAGGAGGAGGGGGAGGAGGAGCAAGACAAGGAAGAGGTGGAGGAAGAAAAGAAGGATAAGTAGGAGGAGCACAAGAAGAGGAAGAATACGAACAAGGAGAAGAAAAACAACAATTTAAAAGTCTTTACCGAGCACAGTGGCTTGTGTCACAACAGTGAAAATACGTTATAGAAAAGTATTGTGCGGCTACGTAGTCTTGTGGTATGACACTCGTTTTCGGCCATAAGGCCCAAGGTTCGATTCCAGCTTTGAGCGGCGCGGCGCATGGTTGAGTCCTTGGAAAAGGCTCTTTACTCACAGTCTCTCTCCGCACGCAGGTGTAAAATAAGTACCTAACCGTTAATAGCGTTGCCTCTGTCAAAAAAAGTGTATAATTAATCGCCTAACAGGCGTCTTGTCTCGCCCTACAAGTAAATAGTTGCTTTTGGCTTTAGAACCCTTGTAAAGTGCTTTGAGCACGTTTAGTGGATATTGCCCTATATAAATACTCAAGTTTTTTTATTTTATTTTAAACATCGTGTAATCTCTTACCTCAGCAACCCCTGCATGGTATCTGAAGACAGCACACAACACCATGAACGTGACCGGGGTAGAGAGGACCAAGGGGAGGGAAAAACACGGAACTTGGATATGAACTTTGCAAGATGATTTGCCTATCTGTGTGGAATAAGACAGAGAATTAACAAGAAAGGGATATTTCACATATGTGTAGAAACATACAAACACATAAATACCCGTGTGCATATATATATATATATATATATATATATATATATATATATATATATATATATATATATATATATATATATATATCCTAATGTACAAATTGATATTCTGGTTTCAGAGAGATGTTAACTTATTTTCTTGTCTAAATACATGCTATTCACCAATAAAGATTATGTATATATATATAATATATATATTTACGTCATCTTCATTCTCCTCACCTTGTAGCATAGAATACTGATAGCAATGACGAAACACGCCATGTAGATGGGGAGGAATTCCGAGCATCCGGGACTGTCGAGGATCGGTCTCCGATCTCCGAGTCCCTGGGCATCAAACATAGAACATTTGATAGCACTGGACTCCAGGAAGAAGAAGGTCCGTGCACACTCTTCACTTCCGCTTGCGAAGAAAACGACCGCATAGACTGTAGATGTTAAAAAGTAATTAATGGCTTAACTAATTAACTGTCGTATCTACTCTGGAAAGAGATGTATTTAAAAATTTGGCCAGAAAACTCGTCCTTCAAATATAGATCGATTTAAATAATCTTCATATTGGGTGCAATAGTCTGATGTCACGCAGCCCGGCAACTGCGGTCATCTTGGTTCTAAACAAAGAAAATCATTACTTTTTATTCTTCATGCTGTCTAGAACTTTTCATATGTCTTATAATCAGAATGTGTAAAAGTCAAAACATGATCAAATTTATGGGGTTTTTTCATCTGGATACGCTTTTATGGTCGCCGGAGAAATATTTCATACGGGTGTCCGCCTTTGTTCCGATAGTTTAGAGCCAGTGTTACTAAGTTACCATGCGTCATTAGGAAGGAAGTGACGTTACGACTGTGGAAGAGTATTATCAAAAACTCTCAAGCCTAAGACTTTAATGAAGACCTCGAGAAGTCCCAGGTTTGAGAAATTTTGCCAAGAGGAGGGTCATTAAATCAATCAATATTGGAAGGACGAGTTTTCTGACCAAATATTTGAATACGTTTCTTTCCAGAATATGGCAAATAACACTTTCAGTTAGGCTGAATTCCGAATAATACAGTAACTTTATATTCCCTAGTTTGGAACAAAAACTTATAGCGCCTTAATGATTTAATTTTTACATCTTCCTAACTACCTGAATGCCTACCAGTCTATCTATCTATCTATCTATCTATCTATCTATCTATCTATCTATCTATCTATCTATCTATCTATCTATCTATCTATCTATCTATCTATCGATCTATCTATCTATCTATTTATCTATCTATCTATCTATTTATCTACCTTTCTTTCTTTCTATCATTCTATCTATCTATCTATCTATCTATCTATTTATCTACCTTTCTTTCTATCTATCTATCTATCTATCTATCTATCTATCTATCTATCTATCTATCTATTTATCTACCTTTCTTTCTTTCTATCTATCTATATATCTATCTATCTATCTATCTATCTATCTATCTATCTATCTATCTATCTATCTATCTATCTATCTATATATCTATCTAATCTATCTATCTGTCTATTTATCTGTCCGACTTTTAACCGTATTGAGGCGATAGATCACATATTTACCTATAGTAAAAACAATTTTCCAAAGGCTTGTTATGATGTTGTTTTTTACCCTAGATTTTCTCAGCAATCTTCTAAATTTGAACAATGACGTCATTTTATCCACAGTTGAAGCTTCACCTCGATTCCTCGATGATTTCATGACGAAATTGTCCCAGTTATTTATAGACACAAAAAATAGTGACGTAGCCATCAAGGTTGTCCTGGTAACCGATTTGTTTGTGTCGTGTTCCTTGTACACCCAGGATGCAATGGTGCCAAGATGGAGAAGTGCTGCAAAACAGTCCAGTATCTTCCACAGATAAGATCTGGGGTGGGGCGGAGGGGTAATAAGAGATATCATTTTCTATGTAATGTGATTGTTAATAGTTAAAGACTATATGGAATTGCTGTGATAATGATGAAAAAATACTAGTAAATTAGTATTACTGGTGGTTGTAGTAGCAGTATAGTAGTAGTAGTAGTAGTAGTAGTAGTAGTAGTAGTAGTAGTAGTAGTAGTAGTAGTAGTAGTAGTAGTAGTAGTAGTAGTTGTTGTTGTTGTTGTTGTTGTTGTTGTTGCTGTATCAGTAGCAATAGTAGTCGTAGAAGCAATAGTAGAAGTTGTTGTTTTAGTAGCCGTAGCAATGGTAGTAGTAGAAGTAATAGTAGTAGTAGTAGTAGTAGTAGTAGTAGTAGTAGTAGTAGTAGTAGTAGTAGTAGTAGTAGTAGTAGTAGTAGTAGTAGTAGCAGTAGTAGTTGTTGTTGTTGTTATTGTTATAAATATGTGATGTCATAGTAGTACTAATGGTAGTAGTTCTTATTAGCAGGAGCAGTAATAGTAGTAGTACTAGTAGTAGTAGTAGTAGTAGTAGTAGTAGTAGTAGTAGTAGTAGTAGTAGTAGCAGTAGTAGTAGTAGTAGTAGTAGGAGGAGGAGGAGGAGGAGGAGGAGGAGGAGGAGTAGTGTCTTTAGTGTTCCATGCATCGTGTTTTGCTGACAAAGGGGAACCCCGAAACGTTCATATCCTTTGTCATCATAGATTAAATTGAATCGTCTATTTTATTTTTGTTATTTTCAAACAAACACATATTCAAAAGCATTCCTACTCATACGTATTATCTACTCGTTGCTATGTGGTCTTGTGGTAAGACACTCGCCATCGGATCATAAGGTTCAGGGTTCGAATCCTGCTCTTAACAGCGCATGGTTGGATCTTTGGGGAAAGCTCTTTACTCACATCCTCTCGTCGTCCGTACATCACCGTTGTCTCTATCCGAAACAAAAGTGTCATCATCATAGCTTGTCGCTCCAACACCGAACCCACTCCACATCATATGGGGAGAAAATTCTTATATCATAATCAGTGCAGCTGGGTCCGTCCTGGCATTCCTTAAGGAGGTGCTTCATCGTCTGCTATGGGCAGGCAAATTAACACAAGCTGGTCTTGGCCAGCCCCCAATTTTTTATGCTTCCAGTTTTGCCTGAACTCTGTTGAGTGTTACCCATTCATTCAGCTCAGTTCCGTAGGACAGTTCTTCTCATGGATCTTCAAGGGCTTCAGTTGCATGATTGTCCCACTCCCTTGACGAGGTAATTCTATAGACAGTTGCATGGTCAGAGCTGGTGCTTTCTTCCATCACGAAGCTCTTTCTTGACGTCAGTCTTCAGGTCGGGTTGTGGTCATGGAGGAGGTGCCTTGGGTCCATTTCCTGTCTATATTTCTGGTCGTTGAAACCAATGGCTCTTCGAATGTGGGGAGGTGCAATGCCAGCCAGCTGATGTAGGCCTGGAACTGCTGTTGGTTTCAAAAGACCAGTTATGATCCGGCAGTTGTAAAGTAGGTCAGGGTCAGTCTTTTTTGGCATGGCTGGATCTTGCCCAGACTGGTAAGGCGGATTCGACTGATGAATAGCAGATGGCTACTACGGTTGTCCTGACTGTTTTTGGATCTGCTCCCTATATAGAGTTTGCCAGTTTTCTTAGTAGGCTGTTTATTGTGGCACCTTTGATTTTGTTTTCTCTGTGTGATGAGAAAAGGACAGTTTGCGATCTAAGGTGGCGCCGAGGTATACGGGAGATGTGTTGTTCTCCAATATGTTCACATTCCAGAAGATGTTCAGTTTCCTACTGGCTTGGTGGTTTTTTAATGGAAAGCACACACTTGAGATTTTCCTGGGTTTGCATTTAAAGAGTTATTCAGATAATACTCAGGGGGTGTCTTCGGGGCACATGCCATTCTCTTCTCAATGGTCTTGAAATTGGAAGCCTGGGAAACAAGATCATCAGCATACAGAAACATCCGAGTTCTCAAACTCAGGTTTGTCCTTGGTATAAATGTTGAAAAGGATAGGTGCAAGTGCCGATCCTTGAGGGAGTCCCTTCTTTTGTGATCTCCACCTCCTTTTTCTTCCCATCCATTTCCACGAAAAGGCGACAGTTTGACATAAGCGATTTTATTACAGGGACTACTTTTGTGTTACGGGTTACCCTCGTAATTTTAGGAGTAGTTTTCTGTGCTTTACTATGTCATAGGCAACTGTCAGGTCAATAAATAAAGGTCCTGTAAAGGTCTTGTTTATTCTCGAAGAAATCTTCATTATATTGTGTCAAGTTCAGGAGTTTGTCAAAGCATGATCTTCCAGGGTGGAAACTAGCTTGATCGGGTGACAGATGTTTTTATACTGTTTGGGAAATCCTGGCTAGCGCTCGAACACTTTGTACAGTATGCAGAGGAGAGATATTGGTCTGTAGCTCTTGCTGCTATTTTGGTCTTTTCCCGATTTTAGTAGTTATATCACTTGTTGCCAAAATTTTGGTATTGTGCACGATTCAACACAGTTGTTGATAAGAATTAGTAACCGCATACTGTTCATAAAATCCCCTGCTGTAGGAAGCGTTCACGTCGCGTCTCTGGAATCCTCGCTGGAGACCGATTGCTTCAACACGCACAAAACCAACAACATATTCTTCCATGATCAGGGTGGGAAAAGGATAGCCCCTCGGTCCGGACAATGGACGACTTTAAGATTATTAGCTTCAACGCAGAAGGGCTGTCCCCAACAAAGATAGAAATATTGTCCAACCTTGAGGAAGAAATAATCTATCTTCAAGAGACGCACAAGACGTAGCACCAAACATCCCTGGCATGCCTCATCCCTCATCAAAAGTGTAATATCACGTAACATGCGTCACGTCTCGTCCTACTACATGTTAAGTGTTGCTGTTGGCTAGGGACCCCTTTTAAACCGCTTTGAGCACGTTTAGCGTATATCACCTTAAATACGTGGTTAAGTTAATGTATACAACAATGAGCATCATTGTCCCAAATTCATTCAAGAGATTACGATCTTAAATCAATAATAAAGTATTAATTTTTGGACATTAGTACCTCCAAGCCCTCTGTTTATCCAAATCCGACTCATCTATGATGTCATCCGTCACGGTTTCTCTAGGGCAGGCAATTCTCAGCAATGAAGGAATCGCCACCACTGACGTCATCATAAGGCAAGAAACCATGGGGTCGTGACGTGGTATGACGTAGAACACAAGAGTACACAAACTGAATGAGTGAATAGTCTCCTGTGTCAGGGCCTGACAAATGGTGCGATGATATTTTAAAGAAAGAAGAAAAGAAAAGAAATATGAACATTTAATTTGCGCCATTTCCACGAATTTACCATGCTTATTGCGCTTCACAATATTTCAGTAACTTCCCTAGCCAGGTCATCTGAAGCCATCTTTCCATTTCATACAGTACTAGTCGCCTGTTAGGCGTCCGTTTTGTTATAACAGTTATACAGTGGGTTTTTTTATTGACACATTCAGGTTAAAATAACTCCAAAGCTGTGTAAAATGTCATCAAACGGTTTGGGTTTTTTGGTCATAGGTGTAGAATTTATTTAAGTTTTGATTGCTATAAGTTTTAACACTTGCGCTCTTTGGTAGCTGAATCATCCTGTCATGAGTGGAAAATGGCACAGTGTGTTTTTTTTTATAATTGGATTCAATAATCTGATGTCACGTCGCCCATCAACGGCGGCCATCGGGGTTCGAAACAGAGAAAATCTGTACTTTTTATTCTTCATGCTGGCTAAAACTTTTCATTTGTCTTGTGATCGGAATGTGTAAAAGTCAAAACATGATCAGATTTATAATGCTTTTTCGCTCTGGATACGCTTTTATGCTCGTCGGAGAAATATTTCATAAGGGCGTCCGCCATTGTTCCGATAGTTTAGAGCCAGTTACTAAGTTACCATGCTTCATTACGAGGGAAGTGACGTTACGACTGTTGAAGCGTTTGGCGCATTTCGGGTTTGAATAACTTAAGAACAGCCGCAAAGACATGTTAAATGACATAAACTTTAGTGAAATTAAGACATGTTTGTGATAGACTTCTTTATTTCCACGCAAACATTACGGGTTCTCTATTAGTAAATTCATCTAAAACAAAATCACGCCTATTTTTGTCGCATCCTAAAAGCTCCATTGCTACGAGATTCCATTTATAGGGAATGAGATTAGCGGAAGAGTAGCGTCCCTTGATTGGACGTCACGTTACAGAGAGAACGTCAATTTGGTTTTGCGCATGCGTCTCTCTCGTCCTCGCTTTCGGTGAAGTGTCTCATGCCGCTTTCACCGGAAGCGAGGACGAGAGACGCATGCGCACAACCAACATGACATTCTGTCTCTAATAACTTTTCCGCCTGTGACTTCCAATCAAGGGACGCTACTCTTCCGTTAATCGCATTCCCTATATAATTTACCAAAGGTACGAGTAGAAAATGTGAGTTTTTATACATTGCAATATTCACTCGATGTCTCAAAGCTCTTAACAAGGGGTCCCAGACCAACAGCAACACTTAACATTTAGGACGAGATAAGACGCCTGTTAGGCGATATTATATTTTTTTGGGGACAGAACAACGCTGTTAACGGCCTCGTACTCATTTTACACCTGAATCTGAGGTTAATGATTTTGACAAATGGGGGAAAGTGTCTGGAGGAGCTTGTATATAGTGCAATATCCACTAAACGTGGTCAAAGCGCTTCACAAGGGCTCTCTAGCCAACAACAACACTTAACATGTAGGACGAGACATCTTTTATCGACAAAAACAAAACTCTTTACGGCCAGGTCCTCATTTTACATCTGAGTACAGTGGAACAATGTGAGTAATGAGCATTTTCCAAGAACTCAAATATGCGCCGAGCGGGTTCGAACCCAGGACCTTCCGATCCGAAACGAATGCCCTACAGCAAGACCACATGGCAGCACAGCTCTTCTGCCACTTTGCCTCCTATGGCTACAATGTTAGCCGTATTAAACATTCTTAAAATAAAATGAATGGCTTACCACTATAAATGATAAACAACTGAATTTTGAAGTTGTCTTGAAGATGACCTTCCAAAGTGATGACGTAAATGTGAAAAAGTAAGGCACGCACATAATCATCATGGCTGCCCAAATCCATTTCACATCCGTTTCCGGTGGGCCGGCGTTCAACAGACCGATCAAATTTCCCTTTGTTGGTATTGTCTTTCCTTTGTACAAAGTGCTGCTCCAGCCTGGCTGCTTTGGACGGAGGTAAAATGAGATGAAGAGCAGAGATAGTTTGGAAAGGACGGAGGAGAAGAGGACGATGATGAAAAAGAAGATGCAAGCAAGGATTTTAAGGCAGACGGCAGCTCCTTGACCTGATTGACTGTCGGATGTGGAGGCGGTGCTGTCCCCGGTGTTGGCATGGAACATGTCCCAAGCTTTCTTCCTTTTGCGTCTAAGTGTAAAAGGAAATAAAGGGGGGGGGGAATAGGGTTTAAAAGTAATCAAATAAAAACTAGAAATTCACGTAGAGCAGACACATATACACATACACAGACACACACACACACACACACACACACTGAGAGAGAGAGAGAGAGAGTGAGAGAGAGAGAGATACACACTCACAAAAGCATTTTAAAAGTTTTACACTGAGAAAATAACAGATTGAAGAGATGGAGGACATCAGTGATCCGTAGTCTCAAAACGGTTTTATGTCAGGAGGAAAAGCCCATTTAGAAACTAATTTAAAGTTAAAAAGACAAGAAATAGGAACCTCAAATTGGTTGCAATCAACATACACTTATTTGTAGGTCTGATAACCCAATTCATTTTGGGTTCATTACTGTAAATGGAATCCCCAAAAATGACGAAAAATATTGTCCATTACAACAATGATAAACTAGGCCCACAATTGCATTTGGATATCAGACCTGCATACGTGAATGTACACGTTGGTCACAATGTAAGAAATTATATTTATTTCCTACAATCATCATTCATCGTGGCTTGTACTCTTGAACACGTTTTGGTCAGCTAATGAAGTCTGCGTTATTTTTAAAATCAATTTTGGCCATTCTTAGGTTATCTAATTATATCATTCTCTGTCTTCCTCTATCTCTCTCGCCTCGGATCATCCCAGATGTTACCAACTTATCTCCTCCACGCATGTCCCAGAAACCGGAAACTACCTCTGTCTGATGGCATCTATCAATATTCTTCCTTTTGTCACTTATGCCAACACACAGGGAACAGCGTGGCTCAACGGTAGGGTCTTTGTTTCGTAGCCGAAAGGTACTGAGTCCGAATACCTGCCGCTGCGTTATGTGGCCTCGAGCAAGTCACCTCGCCCTAGCTCAAATTGCACTGCGGTTGATGCATGAGTTATTCCAATCTTCCCTTGGAATAGACACTAGAGACAAATTTCCTCTATGGGATGAATAAAGGGAATTTATCTTTTATTTTTATTTTTATATGTGCATGATATCCACTCAATTCTTAGTATCCAACCCACCCAGACATATATTACCACTTTGAGATGAAGAGTCACATTTTGTTCCACCATATTAAATTGTGGCGATGTGGTTTAGTGGTTTGACACTCGCCTTCGTATCAGAAGGTCCAGGATTCGAGTCCTACTCTGAGCGACACCTAGTTGAGTCCTTGGGAAAAGGCTCTTTACTCACATTCTCTCACCTTGCTCAGGTGTAAAATGAGTAACTGGCCGTTAACAGCGTCGTAATGAAAAATAAACATGGAACATCACTTAACAGGCACCATGTCTTGTCATGCATGTTTCGTGTTACTGTTGACTAGGGGCCACTTGTAAAGCGCTTTGAGAACGTTTAGCGGGTATTAACTTCTATAAAAGCTCACGTTTTATTGGAGGGTTTTTTTATTATTTATATCTGGGAAGACGCGATGTCAACAAATAAAACCATAGAATTATATGAAATTTGAATTGAAGTTCAACCCCTTCACTGAGAATAACATACAATTCATACACTCTTGTTTTATGGAATTTTGGACGTGTTTCTAATCGTTGCTCGAGCTTGCGAGTGAGCGTTGGGAACAAAGTTCGAATTCCAAAAACGCAAGAATGTAAGAAATCGTATATTCTATCGAATCCCATTTCGTCATCTTTGAATTAAATACATGTCCAAAAACATTTAAATGACACCTCTATTATAAGAACCTAATTGGTAAGAAAAGTTGTAACGTCACAATTTCCACTTTTCAGGTTCCATAATCCTTGGAAGTGTGTATGTAACCATTCCTTCTGAGAAATAATAATAAATAGGGTGTTTCATAGTGAATCATAAATTGGTATCACGATTTTATTTACAAGATGTATAGGCAGATTCTTGGGCTAACTGGACGTAAAAGAGCGAGGATGGATGATCTTTATTTGTAAAGACCTTTGAGCACATTTAGTGAATATTGCTCTGTATAAAAGCTCAAGTGTATATTGGCGGCAAGTCTATATTTAGACCAGAAGATACGATGCCATCTCTCTGAAATCAGAAGATCGTCTACACATGGATGCATTCAGTCCTGTGGTTTGACACTTCCAATGAGATTGGAACAAGTTTTTGACGTCACATTTTTGTTTACTAATTGAGTGGAATGTAACGCTATGATGATCTATTACTGTCATCTGGATATCATGACGATGCGTTACTATTCGTGAGGAGGGAAAGAATAATAGGTATTGTTTCATGAAGTGTCCAAGTGGTTTACTCACTCAACCCTAACACCGACTATATCCGTAGTTTACCAGGGTTACTTTTTTTTTACTCCATGCATATTTCTTACATTTTTCTGAGACAAATGATAGGCGTAATAGTATCAAAGCTAATGTTTTTAGTTTTTATATGTTAATGAGTTGAATAAAACTATCTATGTCCAAGCTCATTTTTAATACTTTTTTTCCAATTTTGAAAAGTAACAAACAGCTCAAGGATTGAATGAGTTAAGGCACTGCATTGTTACTCGGAATGTCCCGTGTTCGAATGCCGCTTCAAGCACTTTCGATTTTTTTTTCTTTGAGCAAGATTATAATCTTCCAATTTGCCCACGTTGGACAATATGAATGATTCCTGTTGACACCAGAAATCCTGTTCGGTAGATCATCCAAATACCTTCATGGACTGCCAGGGAGACGGTGTTCAACGGTGCGTGGAGGAGGCGTCATTGTATTTATTTTTTTTAATTTTGATGAACATCAAACATATACAGTTTTGTTTGTCTGATGATTTTGACAACAATCTTTCTCTTTTGATGCAGACGCGTGAAACAACCAGGGCGTGACGGTGGGCCAAAATCCAAACGTAGCCCAACGCCTCAATCCGGTCATATTATGTCGGGATGAACTAGACAAGGGATATAGAATTCACAGCCTCAAATATCAAACTTGGGGTTTATCTCTCTTTGGAGCATAAATAATATTTCTTGTATTACATAATATTATAAGCTCTTATTTCTCTTTGTTGGCGCATAAATACTAGTTCTTGTATTACGAAATATTCTATGCTCTTATTTTTTATAATTTAGGTTCTAAATTAAGTTTTGAGGTCCAACTCATCCCGACACGAAACCGTTTTCACAGGTTGGGGACAAACATTGCAAAGCAGACCTGCCTGCCATTACGAAAAATTCGTAGAATTTCGAAATTTTTGCAACCAATTTCAGAACATCATCAGCATCTCTAAGTTATTAAAACTTGTTGAAAATGAAAGTTGATGCGGACTACAGATTTGTAATCTATTCCCTGTGAACGTATATTATTGATTTCAACTATAGCGACTACAATTTCTATCTACCAAAAATTACGTATTTTTGATTTTCTATAAGGCAAATCTGTGTTAAGTTTTCACTTACTTCCCGACTGGAACTTGTATTTCCTCAGCTCTATCCGGCTCTCTTTCCTCATTGCCTTCATTGGCTTTTCCTTTGTCGACATCAGCAGCAACACCGCTAAGACTAACCCTCTTTGCGTTGCCTGGTCTGCCCTTGGGCTTGGGAATGTTTCCAAAATACCCTGCGTCATTGGAAGTAGAATTCTCATCGGAGTCGGAATAATCAGCAGAAATAATATCAAAATCATCGTCGTCGTTATCATTCGTTGCATTGTTGTAGCCTATATTATTGAATAAGCTATGACCTCTTTCGTTGTTATAGTTATAGTCAGCTTCAGGAAGTTCCAGAGTGGCCGGAAGATCCGGTCTGAACGCGTGGTTTACAAATCCTTGACTATCCCCGTTCCAGTTTGAACCCCGACCTCGGTTATTATAAGCTTGACCTTGACCTTGATAAGTGGAGTGATAAGGCGTGTGGTTTGGGTAGTTACCCCACCACTGTCGATTTGCGTCTGGAAAAGCGAGAACATCTGACCGGAATGCATTGCCCTCTGTGATCTGTTGATGAAACGGGAAAGGAATTGAATATGTAGATAGATCTGTAAGTATTAAATCGTGTTATGATACAAATATGATTATGAGAGAGCTCGACGTGATTATAACAACAATGCAGTATATTATTATTAAGATAAGTACCACGCTGTTGTCGTCTACATCGATGGTTCAGGCCTGAATTTCCATCATCAGGACTGCGTGGAACATGAAGTAGAAGTTGTTGTACTTGCTGTTGACTGTTGAAGTGATTCGTAGTTTCAAAGTTGATAAATATGTGATTCCGTCTATGGGGACAGTTGCTGTTTATTTCTTCTTCATTTTTTAGCGTTGTTTGAGGCCACACTCAACACGAAAGAAAAAATACAACAGCTGTCCACATAGACGGAAACACCCATTAATCAACTGTGACACTACATATTATTTTCTGACCCCTTTCCTTGTCCATCAAGTAGTGATTGGGTAGCTGAATCTGTTAGATCTAGCGGAAAGTAATTTACGATAGACTAGAATCCTTTTTGAAGGGTAGCAAGCAATTGATTCGGAATGTTTCACCCTGTATCCGGCTCCACGGGTCTAATGACTATGACGGTCTATTTTTATCTGTTTCATTGAGTAGAATAAATACAGTTTCATGGAGGGTGGGAATAGGGCAGAAAAGTCACCATGCTATAATTTCTACATTTCTGGTTCTAAAACTCCTTGAAAGTGTGTATGTAACCAGTCTTCGGAAGGACAAATAACGAATGGTGCCTTGATTGGACGTCACCCATAGTCTGTGACGTCACCGGCGGAAAAGTTATTAGAGAGAGAACGTCATGTTGGTTGTGCGCATGCGTCTCTCGTCCTCGTTTCCGAGACCGGTCTATAATTTATACGTTTTTGAACATGCCTTCTTTGATTCAAAGATGAGTCAATCGGGGTCGATTGAGAGGTACACTCTTACGTTTTGGAATTCCAATTTTGTTCCCAACGCGCACTCGCAAGCTCATACAGCAATTGGGTGAAAAAAAAAGCCATAAGGCCCATAGAGCCAGAGTTTATTCCGGTTTCTATAGCGTGAAACGGACAATAGCAATTCCTTGCCACCCTTTGGACAGGATGCTAGTCTTTCGCAAAGTACTTTCCGCCAGATCTAACAGACCCACCAGCTACGCCATCACTAATGGGTGGATAGGGTGGTCAGAAAAAATCTCTACTGAACCCTGGTTCGATCTCGGTCCCTTTGCTTGTGAAGCGAGTGCTCCACCAACTGAGCTATCGGGACCCCCAGCGGTTGGATGGGTACACATCCGAATTCCAAAAAATCAAAAGTGTAAGAATCGGATATTATTATATTTCATAAATCAACGCATAACAATTGATTGATGAGCTCGGATGAAGACAGACAGACAGACTGATAGACAGACAGACAGACAGACAGACATACGACACCGAACCCCACCCACCTCCATGTTATTACCAGGCATGTCAACAGCTCTAATTTACTATGCAGGATCTTGCCATGTTCAAGTGCCACCTCCGCCCACTTCAAAGGCAAACTGTTGACTTTCTGGTCAGCGCCCACCAAGCATTGACGTATTAGACAAGGACATAACATATTATTATTATCTTAGTCAAGTCGGCATGAGGTCACAGATTATAGAGTACTGCCTAAGGACATATTTAGATTTATCCGGTATCGTTTATTGATGCTATGCGTTAAGGTAGAATTCTCACAACATTCACCAGCCGAATATAAGTACCAACACACAACATTATGTGTAATCTTTAGCTTAATATATTATTATTATTATAGTCTGATTGATATAATTTAGTGAGAACTAAACCATTAAAATGTCTGTCTAAAAAGAATAACGAAGAGCTGAGTGACGTCAATTTCATTCCTTTTATAGGGCGTCCCAATAGCTCGGTTGGTATTAGCTCTCACTTCAGACTTAAAGAGACGGAGTTTGATCATGGGTTATGTCGAGATTTTTCCCTGACCTCTTGTCCACCAAGCAGTGGCAGGGGTTGGGTAGTTAGGGCTGTTCGTACCGGTGGAAAGTACTTTGCGATAGACAAGTGTCCTGTCCAAAGGGGGTCAAGCAATTGCTGTTGTTTGCTCAAGCTATAGAAACCGGAATAATTCCGGTTCAATGCGTCCAATGGCTTTGAAGATAGGAATTATCGTTTATGAAAAGGATTTGATTCCAGTGAACAAAGAAAACAAAAGAGAAGCTAATCGACTTTTATAAAAGGCTCACTAGGATCATAAATTTACGCGTTAGGTCATTATAATATATATATAATATATATATATATATATATATATATATAATTCTCCGTGTACTGATGGTGTCTTTGGTGTTAGCTGAGGAAGGATTTTGGGGTCTCGATAGAGCACTCGCTTCAAAATCAATTGGACAGGGAAAACCCGGGGTGAAGTCGAGGGTTTTTGTCTTACAAGCCTGTCCACCTTGCAGTGATTGGGTTGCTGAATCTGTTATATATGGTAGAAAGTACTTTGCGACAGATAAGTGTCTTATCCAAAGAGTAACAAGCAATTCTTATAGTCCGTTTCACGCTATAGAAACCGGGATAAACTTTGTCTCCGTGGGTCTAAGAGCTCTAAAGGTCTATTTGTTTCGTTTTGCTTTTTATATATTTTGAAAGTTAATGTTTAATTCATTCTTCTT
>NC_088372.1:38918758-38953758 GCF_034508935.2 Berghia stephanieae
TTTCTTCAGCACCAACCATACAGATACAGATACAGATGGTAAAAATTCTTATTTCGGAGAAAAGCTTACCACAGCTTACTGGTTTTCAATTGTCAATAATTATATATTTAATTCAGGAAGTATATTTTTAAAAAAAGTTATTCACTTATTTTGTTGTTGTCTTTTTTTGTTTGTATAAAATATGTGTATATGTGTGTGTGTGTGTGTGTGTGTGTGTGTTGTGTATGTGTATGTGTGTATGTGTATGTGTATGTGTGTGTGTGTGTGTGTGTTTCACGGCAATAAACAATCTATTCAATTCAATTCGTCGTAAAATGCTCGTTGGGACAGGATTTGGTTTTGAAACCGGATAATTGAGACAGTTCATCGCAGATTTTGTCCCTTATTTGTGCCCAACTAGATAAGGTAGCAAATGCATTCACTGGTCTATCGCAAAATACTTTTCGCCATATATATATAAGAGACCCAGCTACCCAATCAAAGGGGAATAACTGGATAACTGGATCATTTAGAATTGTCGGGAAGTACTTTGCGGGTGGGGAGAGAGAGAGAGAGAGAGAGAGAGAGAGAGAGAGAGAGAGAGAGAGAGAGAGAGAGAAGGATGATGTGAAAGAGAAAGGGAGGGAGAGAGAGAATGGAGGGAGAGAAAGAGAGTAGAGAGAGAGAGAGAAATAGATAGATAGATAGATAGATAGATAGATAGATAGATAGATAGATAGATAGATAGAGAGAGAGATAAAGATAGATAGATAGATAGATAGATAGATAGATAGATAGAGAGAGAGAGAGAGAGAGAGAGAGAGAGAGAGAGAAGGATGATGTGAAAGAGAAAGGGAGGGAGAGAGAGAATGGAGGGAGAGAAAGAGAGTAGAGAGAGAGAGAGAAATAGATAGATAGATAGATAGATAGATAGATAGATAGATAGATAGAGAGAAAGAGAGAGAGAGAGAGAGAGAGAGAGAGAGAGAGAGTCATGGGAAAGGGCGAGGAAGGACGCATGAGGAGACATTTTTGCATATCATATCCTGTGTCATTGAATAGATGAGAATTTACTACCTTTGTGATAAGAGTACTTTGAGATTTATTTGATTCCTTATAAGAAATTCGAAACGTATCATATTATCAGCTATTATTCCCCTTCCTCCTCTCCCCTCTGCTTTGTTCATGTTTGCCACTTTACAATTTTCTCAACCTGCTCGTTGATAGCATTGCCTACGCCTAGAATATTTAACCAATTAACTGTTGTATTCTGGAAAAAAAAAGGACAACCGTATAAAATAATTTGGCCAGAAAACTTGTCCTTCAAATATCGACCTATTTAAATGACCCTCATCTAGGCAAAAACTCTCAAACCTGGGAGTCCATGAAATACTTCGAGAAGTCCCAGGATTGAGAGTTTATGTGATATTAGGATCGTTTAAATCGATCGAGATTTGATATACGAGTTTTTTGGCCAAATTTTTTAATCGAGTATTTTCTTCAGAGGTCGTCAGTTAAATGGTTTAAGAGGAGTGTTACGGGATCGGACTTAGTCAGACAACCACGTAGCAGTCAAAGTGTCGTGTGCAAAGTTATTTTAAGTTGCCGTCACGGCGCGCATTCTTCTGTACTTTTTTTTTTTTTATTGACGATTAGAAATGCTTGTTACCCTTAGGGCCAGATACTGTTCATCAGAAAGTACTCTCAGTTTATTGGTGCAGTGCTATGTGGACAGAGAAAACATTGGAAAATGTCAAAAGGTGCTTCCTCGCTTTCCGCCAACTAACTTTCCTACTTTTTATATTTCAAAAATATTGATCTTTTATAAAGCGCAATATCCACTAAACGAGCTCAAAGCGCTTTATAAAGGGCCCCTGACCGACAGTAACACAAAACATGTAGAACGAGACATGACACCTATTATATTATATTTTTTGTTCTGACAGAGACAACGCTGTTAACTGCCAGGTACTCATTTTACACCTGAATACGGTGAGAGAATGTGGGTAAAGAGCCTTTTCCAAGGAATCAATTTTGCGCCGAGCGAGGCTCGAACCCAGGATCTTCTGATACCACTAGACCACATAGCCGCACTAATACACTTATTCAAACTATTTCATTTGCTTGTCAATTCCCTTTGAAGGGCGATGAAGGGAAATCCTAATTGAAAAGAGATGACATCCAAGAAACACACAATTTATAATAATAATAATAATAATAATAATAATAATAATAATAATAATAATAATAATAATAATAATAATAATCATAATAATAATAATAATAATAATAATAATAATAATAATATATCTTTATTGTCTCCAAAAAAGTGGCAATTTACATTTGGTTACACATTTATAACAATACAATATTGACATAGACACACTCACACAGATGCACACTAGTAACATAGTAGTTATCGGAAAAAAAATGAATAACATAATTTTTTCTGAGCACAATGTTGAACAATGATTGGTGGATATTCCAAATTCCAAACTAAAAAAAAAAAAAAAAAAAGAAGAAAAAAAAAAACACAAAAAAAAGCCGGTGACTGGAGCCTTAGATTTCGTAAACTCATAGCCTGACCCCCCCCCCCCCCCCCCCCCCCCCAAAGCAAAGTACAAATAATGATAATAATAATTAAACGAACAAACAACAGACCCCCCCCCCCCCCCTCCCCAATCATTATACAAGTTTCAGATCACAAAATAAAACTATCGTGAGTTGTATTCAATAGTTCAACCAGTGGGACCCTTTACTTCCTTGACCACAACCAATGCCAAGTGGTGGGAGAAAAAAATGATGCCTTTCCGCCACGACATCATAATATGTCTAGGCATTCCACGAAGGAATATAGATAATTCATCAAACAAGATGTCTGATGTCAACAGGAATCACCCATGTTGTCCAAGTGAGCAAATTGAGGGTTAATAATCTTGCCGAAGGAAGAAAACGAAAGTGCCTGAAGCGGGGTTCGAACTCGGAACTTTCCGGGTCACAGTGCAATGCCTATACCACTCGGGCACTGAACTTCACATGTATTGTTTCCTTTCAATGTAATCAACGTCATTTCAGGCATATCTTATTCATACATTGGTCCAATGGTTTACAGATAAAGGGAAGCAAAGTTGAACACAATGAGAAAACCTATAAAATACCGTAGTTATTCCCCTTGGTTCACATTCCGTTATGAGGTACGTGTAACGCAGGGAGGAAAACAACACATAACTCGAATGAAAATGGCGTCGCCGGTTGTATGTTTATGTTTTAGTCTCAATATTTTTATTCTACTTGTTCAAGTTTTAGCGGGGTAAGTATGTTTGTTGATTGCGTATTTGTTACCTTTTTAATATTTCACGATTTAAACGAAGTCAAATGTGTTATCTGCTCAATTTGGGTACGATATGTCTGGATTTTTTGATATCGAAAGTTGACAATGAAAACTCCCCATTAAAATCGTTGGTTCGTGGTTGGCAGCGATTGGTCAGATTGATTACACACGATTTTTTTGTCATTGTGAAAGGAACACATCGTAGTTTTGTCCATTTTTTTTTTGTTCTTACCATATCAAATGGGGCGATTATGAAGAATTAAAGATAATGGTAATGAAATTCTCTTAGAGTTAGAGACTCATGAAGACGTGCCCTGAAGCCTGAGCCTGAATCAGCTGAGATAGAATAACTTTGTTCGACAACACGACTTGTCTGACCTGTCACTTTCACTTACTCACTGAGCTCTCTAATTGACTGGTTGTTGAGAACTGAAGAAAGTGTTGGAAAAAAAACACTACCCATGTCCCTGCTGCCTGCTGCACTCTCTGTACTCTCTGACGTGGTCCTTGTCAAACTCAAACTCTATCATTAATCTCAGACTCAGAATATTTTTTTTTACAAAATCATGTTGTGATTTATTCTTTCTCAGTCACCACTCTGTTGATAATGGAACTGGAACTAATCCAGCTGACAATAATATTTAAATGAAAAATAGGTTTTAAAAAAACACACCAAAAATACAACCAAGCCCAAAAACAAACTGAAACATACAATAATAATGGGGAGGGAGGTTGGGTGTGATGATTTATTCCACCCATAGATAGCCATCATAAATTATGAGTACAAGAATTTTCGCATATATTGCCTACATTGTAACAATATGGCTATGGACATTCAGTCAAAAGTACCTTTATTATGTTTGTATATATGGCACAGCCTGAGAATGCCAACATGGGCATCGTCTCTAAGTAAGCGAAGTGGCAATTTGGACTCTCGTCTGAATAGTCTCCCGTGGCTATTCAGACTCAAACTCCAAAATGCATGCTCAAACACAGGGGTGGGGTGGGGGGGGGGGGGGGGGGGGGAGATGATTGGGGCAGTGTGGGCAGAGGATAGAACTGAAATAGAAGAGAAGAGTTCTGAAGAAATTCTGTGACTCAGCTCATACCCCTACTTCGGTCTGTCTGACACAATCACAATATTTCTGTTCAATTTTAAAAAATCTGATTTGATTTGGACATCGTGTCATGTTTAAAAAAAAACTTTTCATTTAGATCACAGTTACTTTAACTAATTTTTGTTCCTTGTGAAGAGTTTTAACTCAAATAAACCTTAGTGACGTTTATACTTCATGTTATTTTGATATTCCTTTGTATTGTTATTTTCTTTGCATGCGATTTTAGACAGTAGACTTATCTTAATTGATTATTGAAAAGTTTACAACAACCGAAAAAAAACTATATGTTACTCGTAGTTGAATAGCCACCCACTTAGTGGAATACTGCTCTGCATATATGTTATTATTTATTATATATGAATGAGATGAAAATGGTGAGAATCAACTTATATACATGCCCCAAGGATTTTCTTTATATTTGAAGGCCAGTCTACGTTGAAAATAGAAACGTAAAAGGCCTTATAAATATGCAGGGGCATAACTATTTAGTGTTTTATAGACAATGGATCATATTTTATAGATAATGTTTCTCAACAGGTAACCAGGAGTGCAACTCTCTTAGGAGATCTTGAGCAGATGGTTTTTTTGATGATGATGAAGAAGAATAAAAAGTAGACAAGATGATGATGATGATGAAAAGGAGAAGAATGATAAGATCTAGAAGAGGAGGGAGAAGAAAAAGTTGAAGAGTAGGAGGGAGTTGAGAGAAAACCAACAGCCAAAAAGTAAAGAACCAATCAAACCTTTCTATTTAACAAAATTTTTAAGGACAGAGTATTGACCAGTGTAGAGAAATAGAAGTTTATTACATTACCCTAATGGTAAAGTTTATAGGGTAGGGCCTAAAACCGATAGTTTCTTGAAAATACCTTTATATTCATCTTGTTTTGGGGTGTTTTTTTTTTCCAATGTTTGTAACTTTTGCCACGACATTTTTCTTCAATTTGAAAGTATTTGTTTGTAATTTCAGGAGGGATTTTTACAGCATTTTAGGAGTGTCACGCAATGCCGACAAAAATGCAATCAAAAGAGCCTACAGGAAATTGGCCAAAGAGCAGCATCCTGACAAGAATAAGGACGACCCAGAAGCCACTGAAAGATTCCAGGCCTTGAGTCAAGCATACGAGGTATAGGATTCTAAAAATATAATTAATACCCGATGAGTCACAGTCATTGGTCATTTTAATCAATCAACTCACATTTAGAAGCAAAAAGTTGGGGTTTTTTTTCTTTTTTTTTTTTGGGAGGGGGGGGGGGGGGGGGGGGGTTGGCGATAATGTATGAAAAATTGGAGTGTAGTGTGCAGCTATGTGTTGACTTGCCCTCTATTACAAAAAATCTGTAGTATTACTAACTTTTGGCTCCATTTTCAGAACTTCATGGACATCTTTAAGTCATTGACATATTGACAATAAAAGTTGATGCCAAACTGCAACATTTTAAGGATTTTGAATGGAAATTTAAACACTTTTAGGGCAAATTTTTAAATATTAAAGTTAACTATACTGTCTACAATTTTTATCTCCTAAGACTAAGAATTACGCATTTTTAAATGTTCGTGTAGGCAGGTCTTTATGTGGTCTAATGGTATGACCCTCGACCAGATTGGAAGGTCCTGGGTTTGGGTCCCGAGTAGCTCACTGTATACAGTGTAAAATAAGTACCTGGTCATTAACAGCGTTGTCTCTGTCCAGAAAAAAAAGTGAAATATCGCCTAACAATAACAGACGTTGTGTCTTGTCCTTCATGTTAAGTGTTGCTGTTGGCTAAGGTCCCCTTGTAAAGCGCTTTGAACACATTTAGTAGATATGCACTATATAAAAGCTCATGTTTTTAGTGTTTTGTCAGAGTTTTGCAGTAAATGTAATCGGTGGACAGGTCTGAATAATAATAATAATAATAATAATCATAATAGTAATAATAATAATAATGATAATAATTGTTTTCCCCCTTATTTTAGGTTTTGAGTGATCAAAAGAAACGTGAAATCTATGACAGACATGGGGAAGAGGGATTGAAGCAAGGAGACATGAGTGGGGATCCATTCAAGAGGTAAGAAGGAAGTGGAAACCATTTGATGTTTCATGCCACAAAACACAGGCCTGCTCACTCATACGAGCAATTTGTATATTTATTACGAAATTTTGGCTACATTTTCAGAACGTCATGACCATACTTGCCTATTATTACGGACCGTCGTCCGTAATTGTTACGGAAGTGTAAGAGTGTAAGGACAATTATGGACTTGCGGAAATAGAAGAAATATTACTGATACAAATGGTCGCAACGTTAAATTAAAAAAAATTATTATTTTTTTTCGTTATTTACGGCATGGTACAATAAAAAAAATCTTTGTTGGCTGGCGACGTGTGACGTCATTGACTCCACACGGAAACGTTATCCTCATGGGTAGACACAGTGCAGTGTTGAAAGTAGGTCATCAATAAGCATTTTATTATCGCGGGGGTCATTGGCATACATATACAAAAGGGTGTATCTATCATTATTTTTGTTTGATTTAGTATTACTGAAATTTGACCATTAATTACTGATGAATTTTGTATTTCTTACTGAATTTGAAATTTCCAAGTAGGCAGGTATGCATGACTATCTCTAAGTTATTCAAACTTGTTGCAAAGGAAAGCTGATGCCGGAATTCATAATTTTAAGGATTTATAAGTGTTATTTATTCCTTGTGTGAGTAAATTGTTGATTATTTAAAGGTTAACTTTATTGACATAATTTTTTTCATCTCCTAAAAATTACGAATTTTTACATTTTCCAATAGGCAGGTCTGTAAACAGCATAAAATAAATATAAAATAAAATTCCCTAAATTCATCTCATATGGGAAATTTGTCTCTAGGGTCTATTCCAAGGGAAGACTGAAATAACTCGGGTGTCAGCCGCAAATTTAGCTAGGGCGAGGTGACTTGTTAGGCCACACAGCGCAACGGCAAGTGATCGAACTCGGTACCTTTCGGGTACAAAGCAAAGACCATACTGCTGAGCCACGCTGCCCCATGAACACCAGATGACCATCCAGCATGATCTTCCTGTCATTTTCGAGCTCAATAGACATTTTCAAAAAAGGCCCTGAAAACATATCTTTTCAGAAAATATTTACTTAATTGAATTTTAAATGTATTGCATGAGACATTTATATTGATGATGTATTGATGCCCTATTATGCTCTTAATTGTCTTGATACTTTGGTTGAATTGTAAAGCGCTTTGAGGTTTCGACGAAAGGCGCTATATGAATATGCTTATTATAGACCTGTAAATTCTCAGTCAATTAACTGAAATCAGTCAATTTGTCAAATTCAAATATTTAAAAAAGGAAAGAAATGAAAAAAGAAAGAATTCACAAATCGTCGTCGAATGACCGTAAAATAATTAGGAGTGTTCCACAGCGCTACGCATAGCTCATGGGGACCGTTTATATTAACGATGTATATATTGCCAAGACAAAGCGACGCTTTTTATAAAAGGCGTGTCTGAACACTTCCCTGGGTATTTTCACACATCCTTCGTTAAATTATTTTTTCACTTTCCAATCCGTCGTGATCCCAACTGTAGCCAATTTTAACTGAGCCACCGAGCGATAAATTTCACTGTTTCATCTAAGCCAAAATTGACCACATTTACCCTTCGAGTCTTAAAACTATGATAAAGTAAATTGCGAATGCCGCAAGTCCGTTATGTAGACATCTTCAAATCGAAAGGTAGGATAGATTGCTACAAGCACATTTCGATTGCATCACGTTGTAAACAAACTGGTTGACCGTTTCTTCACTGATTGAGTACCTGATCATAAGGAACAATGGTAAGTAGCCTAATTAATTCCCGTGCAAATCAGGACGTTTTCTGGCATTGTTTTGCTCAAGCCCAAGCGAGCTTGCTGTTTTGTGGCGATTTACCTTCATTTCGATTCTTTGAATTTTTCCGCTACGCCTGCCGAAGTTTCTTCTTGATAATTCACTTCTACTTAATAATTCAGTGTATTGGCCTGAAGTCATATTTATTTAAGTTTTTTTTTTCTCTGTCGTTTACTGATTGAAAATCAAGTTTGCTCATTGCTACATTATTCTAATGTTCTCACAATGGCTGAGCTGTTTGTGGATCGCAATTCAGACTTGTCGAGCATCGATAAAGTTAAAGATGTGAGTCCCGTGAGGAATAAATTCAATTGGTCATGGCTAGAAGTTAAAGATGATAATGGTGATTATTTTTCTATGTCAAAAAAATTCCAGAGGCAGGAATATGACTTTGATGAAGTCATCTTTACCTATATTCTATATGAATGACATGCTTATTAGCATTCCTTCTACATCAAATTATGGCAGTCATACTTCCAGTAAGAAATAACACCCACTATTTTGATATATTGTATTTATCACTCTCCTCTCCAATGATGCCCTTATTTAAAAAAAAAAATATTGAATCTTCAGTTTGTCGAAGAGTTTCAGTCAATTTTTATAGAGCTCATTTACAGGTCTATTATTATTATTATTATTATTATTATTATTATTATTATTATTATTATTATTATTATTATTATTATTATTATTATTATTTGGAATATTTACCAGGATTGTGGGATTAATAAACAGACAACCAACAAAGTAATACGTGAATCAGAACATTATTTTCGTGCAATTCCATAGAACCGCCATGCTTTCAGTGCTTCTCAAGGCTTCACGCATTTCCTCAGCAGACCAAATGGAACTAAATGTCATATAGTACAGATTGCCTGTTAGGCATCCTTCTGGGACTAGCACTCTTACTACATCCATCACTGCCTAAAGCCAGGTGCTTCAATTAGATTTGAGCATGTATATAGTGCAATATACAAGAAACATACTCAAAGCGCTTTACAAGGGGTCCCCAGCTAACAACAACACTGAACGTTTAGGATGAAACATGATGCCTATTAGGCGCTATTACAATTTTTTGTTGACAGTTTTTGTATTCACGGTGATCGACTATCAGTATCAGTATCAAGATGCTTATATTATATTACTATTATAATAATAATTGTTTTTATTGTTATTATTATTATTATTATTATTATTTATTATTATTATTATTGTTATTATTATTATTATTATTATTATTTATTATTTCTTAATCCTTTTCTGAACCGATCATTCCATCCTATTCCAGCTTCTTTGGTGACTTTGGTTTTGGATTCTCTGGCGGTAGAGAGCAGGACAGAGAGGTTCCCAGAGGAGGTGATGTTATCCTGGATTTGGACGTCACACTTGAGGAATTGTACACTGGAAACTTTGTGGAGGTAAGTTTTTATGGAAGGAGTATACTGTATACCCCCATCATCCATCGTGGCTTGTACTCTTGAGCACGCTGCCGGTCAGCTGTCTCCACGAATCACGATCCTCTGCGGTGCGCATGAAATCTGTGTTGCTTTTTAAATCAGTTTAGGCCATTCTAAGGTTATTTAAATATGTCATTCTTTGTCTTCCTCTAGCTCTCTTTCCTTCGATCATCCTAGATGTTACCAACTTTTTTATTCTGTCTCTTCTCCACACACGTCCAGGAAACCATAACTGCCTCTTTCTGATGGTATCGATCAACTTTCTTCCCTTTCTCACCTTCGTCAACACTTCCTCATTCGTATCCTCGTCTGTCCATGATAACCTCAACATTCTTCTATACACCCACATCTCAAATGCCTCTAACCTCCTCGTACATTCTTTGTCAAGCGTCCACGTTTCACAACCGTATAAAAGGGTACTTATTATAACATATGTTTCTACTATTTTCATTCTGGTCTTCAACTTTAGGTTGTTGTTTGACACAACTGGTCGCATTTTATGGAACACGTTTTTTTTGCTATTGCTATTCTTTGTTTTATATCGTCTGTGTCACGTGTGTCACAGGTAACGATAGTACCTAAATATTATTCTTTACTTGTTTGATGGACTCTCCTTTGCTTGCCAAGTGGAAGTTGGTGTTGTTGTCATTCTTTGAGATCACCGTGCATTCGGTCCTACATGGACCAAACGCAATTATTGGCAAAGAAATAACTGCACACTATTTTTAGGTGTGCATATTATCTTGTCAATGTATATGTAAGTTGAAATTCCCCACTATTTAGAAGTTCTCTTTACTACTATGACTAAGGGGCCATTTTACTACACCAAAGGCAAAATGATAAAAAAAAAACCCATTCTTTTCAGTGTTAAAGCACATTGCTGTAATAGTTTGGGTCAGTCAAATTGCAATCTCCCAAATTTTAGCCAAATTTTCCTGATATTTATCCCAGAACTTCCTGAAAATGGTGTGCGGAGAAACATTTTTTTTTTTTTAACCAGCGGTGAAGGGGGAAAGTATTAATTAAGGAGCACCTTTTAGGATGTGTTTTGATAAAGGAGGACTTAACTCTCTCCTTACCACCATAGGAAAATTGGCACATTCGTTCCAACTAGCACTTTTATCAATCAGATTTCTTTTCTTAATCAAACAATTTGAAGAAAAATGTTTTATTTTACATTATGTTGTACAGTTCATTTTGTTGATCAATATTATGCATAGAATGTATTTGTTGCTTTTCTGTTTGAGTAAGAAAATTCTATTTTTGTTTTGGGTGGGTGCGAAACTTTGGGAAAAATTCTGAAAATGGCTGGTAAGGAAAGGGTTAAACTCAAATTTCTAGAAATTCACATCACTCCTCCTTATTACCTCTGTTTTACTATTATTTTTTTTTTCCAGGTTCTTCGATACAAGCCAGTAGCCAAACCAGCAAGGGGTACCAGAAAGTGTAATTGTCGGACAGAGATGGTCACCCAACAACTAGGGCCTGGACGATTCTCTATGACACAACAACAAGTTTGCGATGAGTGTCCAAATGTCAAGTGAGTTCTTCATTTTCTTTTTCTTTCTCTCTTTTTTTTTCCTATTAAATTTAAAGGAAAAAAGATTCCCTTCCCCTCCCCGTTTCAGTATTAGAATAATTTAAGAGTATAAAGAATGAATTATTTCCCAAATTTTCTGTCCTTTATCTTAAGTGTGTTTTGTTGATAATGGAAAAGTCAACCTTGCCTAAAGTTAACCCTCTGGTCTGATTGTGTTAAGAGTTATCAGGAATCGCTCGTTTTGTTACGGGAAACTATGAGAAAACAAAGTGTGAGCAGCACGATTGATCAACTTGAATGGAAGTCACTTCAATTTAGGAGGAAAATAGCACGTCTGACCATGGTGTATAAGATAAGGAACAACCTGGTGGTGATTTCAAATCCTGATCTCCAAACACCGACACGAACATCCAGGACTTTCCACATGGACAATTTCATCCCCCTGACATCCACCAAAGACCTCAGAAAATTCTCATTTTACCCCTGAACCATCACAGATTGGAACAATTTAGCGCGAGGTTATATCTGCACCCACTTAAGATTTATTTACAGAGCTTCTAGATCAATGCTGAATTTTCACCTTAATGTTATTGTTCATGTCAAAATCTTCAGGAGTGAAGGTGGACATTAAAGGAAGATTCAAGATTCGGATCCACTGCATTCAGTGAGAAATTAGTTTCTTTTCTTTATTTAAAAAAATATATTTTATTCATTCCATCTATACAGGTTTGTACCTGAAGAAAGACTGTTGGAAATTGAAATAGAACCTGGTATGAGAGATGGACAAGAATATCCATTTGTAGCTGAAGGTTTGTTGATTTCCGAGAACTACATTTTAATGACTTAGAGATGCTCATGGAGTAAACATTTGGTAATTCTACACATTTTTTGTAACAGTGTACACAAATGATATTTAAAATTTAGTTAATTTGGTGACAACAAGAAAAAGATTCTACTTTTATAGTTTAGATTTTTAAAATAAGCAGACGTTCTACTAGAACGTTCTAGTAGAACGTCTGCTTATTTTAAAAATCTAAACTATAAAAGTTGAATCTTTTTCTTGTTGTCACCAAATCAACTAAATTTTAAATATCATTTGTGTCTATTGTTACAAATAATGTGTAAAATTACTAAATTTTTACTCCATGAGCATCTCTAAGTCATTAAAACGTATTGAAGATGAAATTTGACTGCTGAGTGTAAAGATTTTGAAGTGTTACTTACTCCTTGTGAGGGTAAGTTGTTGATTTTTTAAGTTAACTATAGTGACTGCCATTATTATCTCCCAAAAATTTCAAATTTCTGGATTGTCAAGTAGGCCAGTCTGAAATATAAACTTGCAGACAAGACTAGCCAAATACTTCCCTGCCATCTTTAAGTGATGTATTTGTGTTTTTGTGATTGGCTAAAGAAGGATTTTGAGCCTGAAATATTCTGTGATTGGTGTTGTTCCTGACCTCCCATAGTGGGCAGGGAGATACTTATTGTGTCTTCTATCACCCTATATCTGTTTTCCATTTGCTTTCTGTCTTTGTCTTGGAATGAGATTACTCAGTTTTGTCCAGGCCCTGGCCGGAGTCCTTTGCTGGGAGAGAAACAGTCGAATGTACAGTTATAGTTTTGAGAGATGATATTTTTTTCCTTGTAAATCATCTCTCTGTTATGTATTGTATTGTATTGTTTGAACATGTGATTTGTAAACATTTGAATGTGTTCCTCTTAGTGGGATCCTGTGCTTGTGTCGGGATGAGACTTTTAGGTGATCTCAAACCATACACAATGATGGTGTGCTCTTGGAATCTACATCTGTTTCCTATTTGTGCCATTTCCCTTTGTTTTACTTTTCTTTTGTGCTTTTAATTGTAAATCTAGAGCTCTTTTACTGTCCGATTTTCTTCCTTTCTTCTGGCGCTGAAATGACCTAAATGTGTCGCTTGCCGTAAAACCCTTAAAAAACAAACAAAACATGATTGGTGTTTTGTTCTTTTTCGAAGCTGTTATATCGATGGCTGGGATCAAAACTTCTGTATAAACCAAATATTGAAAAGAATCGAATGTTTCCCTAAATTTGATATCGAGATCTCGATGCACATTGTGTCAAAATATGAAACTTGTAACCTTATTGGTTTCTCTAAACACTCAATGTGAAACTCGTGTAGTTTTTGTTTTTTGCTCTCCTGTAAATAATAATAATAATAATAATAATAATAATAATAATAATAATAATAATAATAATAATGTACTTTATTCACCCAAAAGGAAATTTTTGTACAGACATATAAAATGGCGACAATGATACATACATAAACATAATATACGTAAATATAATGTGGTAAAGTAAAATTTGGTAATAGGTATATATAGTGTAATAATATTGTAGGCTGTAAGAATAATTACATAGTGTAAATTAAGGGACATACAGATTATAAAAGTGTAAAGATATAAATATCTAGAAAAGGTATATTGATGTCAACATATAAGAAAAAAAAAAAAAAAAAGATTATAAATTGTTGCTGACAGGAGTTTTGGTCACAGCCATTGATATTCATTATCGTTCATTACATTTTACAGTCCACGGCTTCTTGTAACTTTGTATCACGTTGACCAGAGTAACAATGCTGCCTTTTTTCAAGATATATTTATGGAAGGAACAATTCTAGACGATTCACCCTTTCAAACATTAAATGATTTACCGATGTGCTATTTTGACTTTCCTTTCAGGAGAACCTCACTTAGATGGAGAACCAGGAGATTTGAAATTTAAAATTAAACAAGCTAAGTAAGTTATTATTAGTTGGAGAATTTATGATGTATTTATTTACTACGTTTAGGATTGTTTATATTTATCAGGACAATTATTGATGTTGATGATGATGGTGATGATAATAATAATAATAATAGTAATGTGGTTGATAATAATAGTAATAATTACAATGATATTGATAATAATAATAGTAATAATAATAATGATAATAATAATAATGTTAATAATAAAGATAGTTATAATTATAGTAGTAACACAAAGATAATAGTTATGATTGCATTGAGAAAAAAATAAATAATAATGATTATACTGTTTTCATAGACACCAGAGATTTGAGAGAAGGGGAGACGACCTTCTCACTAATGTCACAGTGACCTTAGCAGATGCCCTCACAGGATTCTCCATGGAGATCAAACATTTGGATGGACACAAGGTAGAGACTTGGCTAGTTATAACATGGATAGGCACACTTGTTTTATACGGGTTTTTTTTTTAGGGGGGGGGGGGGGGGGGGGGGTAAATTTGTATTTTTAAAAATTTTTTTTGGAAGAGGTAAGAGTGTGTATTCTTTTGGGGGTTTTGTTTTCAGCCTTTTTACTTTCTGATTTTTAAAGTCAATGTTAAGGATATTCACCGAAATATGCTTAAATTTCCTTGCTCCTTGGTCATATCTAAATTCTAATGCTTGACATCTCTATGCTGGAAACAGACCTGCCAGCCGATATGATCTCTCATATTTTGATACGCTTTGAGCTCCAAAATATGCTAATGTGATATTGTTGACCACAATTTTTTTAATGCAAAAGGTCAGGATTTGTAGCAAAAGGGGGGAAATAGTAAAAGTGGAAGACTTATAGTATATTGACTTACTCAACTTTTTGCCGATCGCCTCCTAATCTTCGGACTGGGACGCTTTGGCATCTCTGGGTGGGGTTCCTGACCTCCCACAGTGGGCAGGGAGGTACTTACTGTGTCTTCTATTCCCCTACATCTGTTTTCCATCATGCTTTCTGTCTTTGTCTTGGAATGAGATTACTTGGTTTTGTCCTGGTCCTGGCCCGATGCCCTGGCTGAGAGGGAAACAGTCAAATGTATAGATAGTTTTGGGAGATGATAATTTTTCCCTTGTAAATCATATCTTTGTTATGCACTGTATTATGTTTTCTTTATATAATAAATGATTTGTAGAACTTTTGAGTGTATTCCTCTTAGTGGGGGCCTGTGCTTGTGTCTGGATGAGACTTTTAGGTGATCTCAAACTAAGTACATTAATAGTGTGCTGTTGGAATCTACATCTATTTCCTATTTGAACTAATTCCCCTTTGTCTTACCTTTTCTTGGGTGCTTTAATTGTAATTCTAGAACTTTTTACTATCCCATTTTCTTCCTTTTTACTGGCGCTGATATGACCCTAATGTGTTGCAAGCGCCGTAAAATCCTTAAAAACAAAACTTAAAACAGCTTTGTCATCTTCTCTGATTTGTTGAGGGAGTTCTTTCCACTGATGACGGTTATCTGTGTGATCAGGCCTGTCAATTTTCAGCCCATAGGCTGATTTCAGACTTTTGAATGAATGAATGAATGAAAGAATTTATATAGCGCCTAGATCCACAATGTGTTCAGAGGCGCTTTACAATATGCAAATAAAACACAACAATAAATTGATAATTTAAGCATAAAATCTATCATATTTGAATAGCATCAATCAATTTGTAATTTAATTATCACACACTGTGCTACAAGATGAAAATTTAGGATATCTATAACATGTAGGTCTAATAGAAATGTTAAACATCAAATGATTTTCTAAAGAGATGTGTTTTAAGTTTATTTTTAAAGTTTTCAAATGTCGGACATTTTTTGAGGGATGAAGGCAGTTGGTTCCATAAGAATTTTTTACGTCTTTCAAGTGTCAACATTGAGACCCTCTATTAGTATCTTTGTTTCAGTCTAACTTTAGACAATTGGGAAAGTCCAATGAGTAATTTTTGCCAATGAGTTTTACACACGGATCGCATATGAGTTTACAAAGAATTAATTTTTAATTTGGGTGAGTATGACATTTCAGAGAAAACCCATATGGTTGGTAAGGTAACTGGGCTGCCAACAGTATGCCAAAAAAAGCATATGTGTATGCTTTTTTTCACCTTCGTAAGATTGTATGTTTTTTCTCTCAGCTTGTACGTTTATTTTTCAAGATAATTTTCATGTATAAAGTTGCTTTTGTTGTGTTCCTCATGCGGTTTCATGGTGTTCTCCCTACTTCCTGCAATATATTTTAGCAATTTGTTATTCGGTAGGTTTTATTCTCAAGCTTTCCTGAAGCTCCTGAAGTTTATTAACCCTCTCCTTACCACCTAAAGGAAAATCGTCACATTCGTTACCATGTAACCAACAATTTTCTTGTTCTGATTTCATTTTGTTGTTGTTAGTTATAGCAAAAAAACAACAACTCGACACTGTGTTGCGGAGCTCATGCTTCTGAACAAATATAGAATATACTCGTTAATATTCTGCTTGAAAAAATATTTTTGTGTTGGGTAAGTGTGAAGTTTCGGGTCAAATTCTGAAAATAACTGGTAAGGAGAGAGTTAACCCTGCAAACTTTTTAAAAGAATAATTTATTTCCAAAATAACTTATCAGCAAGGGGTAGGCATGACATGTCTGAAGGGTTACTTTTTCAAATTGTACACTTTTTTTCCAAATCTTACCCTTTTTTTACAATCAATCTTATGCTTTTCTTGCATTTTCTTGGCAGCCCTGAGGTAAGAGTTAATCTTGTACTTTGAACCCTTTTATTTATGCCTGTTTGTGTGTGAATTTTTTAAATTGATTGTATTTTTTTGGTATACTATACGTACCCAGGTCCATATAGTACGAGACAAGATTACGTGGCCAGGAGCCCGTATGAGGAAGGCTGGGGAAGGAATGCCAAATTACGAGAACAACAATGCTAAAGGATCTCTTTACATCACTTTTGACATCGAATTCCCCAAAGGCTCTTTATCAGAGGAAGACAGAAAAGGTGGGTTTTTCTCTCTCTTTCTCTTCATTTTTATTATTTTAAAGATTGTAAGGAAAGATTACAAAGTCCAATGTGGGTTTTTCTCTCTCTTTCTCTTCATTTTTATTATTTTAAAGATTGTAAGGAAAGATTACAAAGTCCAATGTGCAACTACAATCTCAGACTTACCCGTAAAATCGTGGATTTTCAATTTGGAAATTGATTGAATTTTCTATTCCATTTTACCATTTATATTTATTTCTCTGAGCCCTAAGCAGCAAGACATGTATCAGTGCTGATGGTTTTCCTCAGATCCGCGGAAATCCGCGATTATGGTGTCAGGGAAGGAATTTCATCCTTTAAAAAGATTACATCCCCCCCCCCCCCCCCCCCTCCCCCCTCCAATGAAATGTACTGACTTTGAGGGAATTGATGTGTGATGGAACAAATCGATGCAGGGATTAGCTAGAGTGTCAATGATAGTCTATCCTCTCTATTGCTCTTAAAGTGGTGTCAATGCAGTCAAAATGGAGCTTAAAAGCAACCGTTCAAGATTTTCCTCCTTTTTTTCACTTTTTGTCACCATCAGCACTGATGTATTATTTGTATACATAAATAGACAATCTAAGTTGCGTGTATTTTTGATAATAATATTGTTGTGCTTCTGGTTTTGTTTTTTGTTCCCAGGTATACAAGAAATTTTGAAACAGCCATCCAAACAGACGGTATACAACGGCCTGCAAGGATATTAGTGGCACCAGCTGGCTTTGTGGGTTGGTGGATTGTGGATTGTGGGTTATGACAGGGTTATGGATGGATGGATGGATTGTGTTGTGTGTTATGATTATGTCTGAAAGTTTGCTGGGTGATAGGGGGGTGATAATTGTGAGAAACTGTTTTGGGGCGGGGGGGGGGGGATATTTTGAATTTCATTTCACTGAGATACTTATGTTTATTTATTTATTTACAGTTTGTTTGTTTATTTTGTTTTCTTTGATGTTGGCTTTTACAGTATTACTTACACATCAAACCGTATGAATTTTGTATAGAATCAAACTGTGCAGAGTGTTTGGTATTTGTTCTGAGAGTGTCCTATAAGAATTCTAATATATATCTTAGACGCTGTCGTCAATAGGTTCTAATCAAATTCTAAATGTCAGTGTCAATGTGTCATTTGAAGATATATTTGCAGTGCAATATGCATTCCTCGTCCTTGCTGTAACAAAATATTTAAGTTCAGGATTATGTGAAAACAAGGAATACATGAAATTTGTACTAAGACTGTATGTAGGTAAATTTGTACAGGAAAAAGAGGACGAGGAATACACACTGCACTCATTTGTTTCGTTTTAATTTTTATTTTAAAGTGTTGAGTTCAAGAATTTCTGACTAGTTTTGGGTCATTTTAATCAATTGGTGAAAGTTTTCTAGCTGGATGTAAAAAAGTAATTTTGTCAGCATATTTCACAGTGAGAATGGTATGACCTATGATTAACTCACCAAATACTATCAGAATTTCCCCCGATTCTCACACCCACCCAACACAAAAATAGATTTTTCTTACTCAAACAGAAAAGGAACAATTACATTCTATACATAAATATTGTTCAGCAAAATAAGCTCTACAACAGTGTCAAGTTTTGTATAGCTGTAACATCAAATTTTGTGATGTACAATGGAAATTATATTGAGAAACATGTCAGTTGCTTTGTAACGAATGCAATGATTTTCCTATGGTTGGTAAGGAGAGGGTTGAAATTGCTGTCTTCATGAATACAAACATTGAATCAACTGTTATGAATGGCTTGTATCATGCATAACAATAATTTGATTGATGTTGATTTATTGTCAATATTGTGATAATGACCCATTTCTGAAATACTTGGTGGTTGCAGTTGATGTTGTTGTTTGTGAACCCAGCAGAGATTATCTGTGTCTTTGTGATCCTGGTGTTTATAGTTGTAATTGTGGGGTGTGTCATTGTGATAAAGTGTGTTTGGGTATGTGTTGTATGTTTGAATTTGATTTGGACTGAATGCTTGCATCTTTGTATGTATATGCACGTGGGTTGTGTGTGTGTGTGTGAATGTTTGAATTTGATTTGAAGTGAATGCCTGCATCTTTGTATGTATATGCACGTGGGTTGTGTGTGTGTGTGTGTGTGTGAATGTGCGTGATCTTCTGTGCTTAGGTGTGGATGGTTGCTGTTACATCTGTCACGGGCATTGGTACCTACCATCTCAAAACACAAAACGGTATGACGTTGGAATCGATGTTGCCAGTCTTCAGTATATTTACTGAATTCAGTATGTGTTACAGTGAATGACATAATCAGTCGGATGGTGAAAAGGTTTGAACTAAGATATTGCCAAGTTTAGTTAGAAGGTTAATTTTGATCAAAAATGAGTTCTTGTCATAAATGATTAAATCAAACCTTTTCTTTGGGAAATATCAAAGCTTAATTTCATTTATATATTTTACAGCTAGTCAAGTTAAAAAAGTATGAAACTTGAAAAAAGTTTCTGGATACCTTTCCCATACATCTGACCATAACTTTATGAAAAATCACCCGATTTACTTCAAATAAGATTGAAATGCTCTGGTGAGCATATTCTTTCAGAAAATACCAACTAAAAATGTAAATCCAAAATTTTTACCTTCCGACAGATTCTGTCATGCACTGATACATATTTTAACCCTTAGCATATTTACAATGACGTGCCAAAAAAAACAAAAGGAGGAACATAATGTCTCTTTCCGGCAGTTCAGGACTCAGAAAGGGGTTGGTCTAATGTTTGTGCGTAAACATTTATTATGTTTTTGCCTCCTGAATTGGCAAGCCTATTTGAATCACCTTGATGAAGAAAATTGTGTTTTAAATCAAAATGATTCTAATTTAGAAGCCGTTGAAAACGTTTGATAAACAAGATTTGACTCTCTTCAACAACGGCCTCTATTACAGTTAAAATGAAATCAATTTCAAGTATCAAGTCATCAGGACATAATACCGATTTGAGATGATAGGTCACATTTGGTCTTGGCTTTTTTTTTCAACAATAAAATTACTAAATTTGTCATTTTACAAGAAATATCATTGTCATCAATAGGATGTGATACGTGTTGATTGTCTTACTGTTTATGGTGGGTGGGGTTCTTGACCTCCCATAGACTGGGTGGGGTTCTTGACCTCCCATAGACTGGGTGGAGTTCTTGATCTCCCATAGTGGGCAGGGATGTCACTTACTGAGATTGCTTGGTTTGTCTCTTCCCTTGTCGAAGTCCTTGGCTGGGATAACAAGGGTCAAATGTATAGCTAGCTAAAGTTTTGGGAGATGATTTTGTTTCCTTGTAAATCATCTCTCTGTTTTGTATTGTTATATATTTGTTGCTTTGAATGTATATTGTAAGCATTTGCTTGTGTTCCTCTTTGTAATGACCTGTGCTTGTGGCTGGATGCGACTTTTAGGTGATCTCAAACTAAGCACATTGATGGTGTGCTCTTGGAATCTACATCCGTTCCCTATTTGAATCATTTCCCCTATGTCTTACTTAAATAATAAGATAAATTTGTGCAGGAAAACAAGCTTTAGAAAACAGTATATTTAACTCCCTCGAGTTGATCGTGCTTGAAATTTGAACAAATTTGTCTGATTTTCCATGGATATGAACTCGAGGGAGTTAAGTTCTTATGAATATCACATTAATTATTTTTTTTTAATTTTGTGATTTAGAAAACAAATCTGAATTAGAAAAATGTTCTTTGTATCGTATTGAAATTGAATGCGATGATTTTCTTGTAGTTGGGAAGGAGAGGCTTAAAATAAGCTTTTTTTTCTTGTCCCATTTTTTCCCTTACTTTAACTAACTAAGCAAGGTCTGATTTTATTTATTTTAGCCATTTTTTCCCTGTTTTCTTCTTGTTACTCAAATGTTTTATGATAATCAGATTTTATAGGTACTTTGGAATTTATTTTGTGTTTAGGAAGCCATGATAGAATGAATGAACAAGCATGTGTGTTGTATGTTGAAAGTATGAACAAAAAATACATTTAAAAAAAACAAAACGTTGTGTCAAACAAAATAACTAAATATGATGAAACGAAAGAGATTAATGAAAGAGTGATGATGGTTTATAATCGTTTTAATTATTAAATATATTGCTTTTTATTTAAATTTTTTTTTTTTTTTTGTGTTCATTATGTTCTGATAATTTGCATTTGTTTACAAATTCATATCTTTATTATAGATGCTATCTGTTCGTTTTATCTCTCATTTTTGTTTTTGTTTTATTCCCCAAACTTACTGGTAGACCTGCTGGTATAAAGAAGCGTCCTTGACCTCTCTTTGTGTGAGGGGTGGGGGGGGTCATCTCTTTTTCTTTCATTTCATCCCATATGTCTGATAGTCTGATAAAAGCTGTCAGATGTCATGCTGACTTTTTGAGACGTGAGCGAAGAATTTGACAATATAACTGAAATATTCTATACGTCCTTCATTACTTCATCCTCATCGAGCCACAGGATGTACAAGGACTTCCATTTCTGTCTGTCGGCTGCATGGACACCGATGTTGATGTTGTTGCAGGTTAGGCCTCTTTATCCATGGGTCTTCCCTAGGTTTCTTTGGGTCTTTTTCTTTGTCTTTTGCCATCAGCCTGAGACGGCAGAGCATCTAGTCGAACGGTGTGTTGTGACGATGCTACCGGGTGGGTTCGCGACGGTGCACAAGTGCGGACCGGACTTTGCTGATTGGGTCGATCGTCATAACATATTAGTGTGAGAACCATAAGAGGCTGCTGCTGCCATCAGCCGTCCGTTTGGTGCAAGATAGTTATGCAAGGCACAGTGGAATGTCAATGTAGAAGAGGAAGACAAAGTCAAATGTTTTCAATGTGGCATGGGAGCTACTTGCTGTCAGCTATTCTATCCTCTTATGTCCGTTTTCCAGATTGCTTTCTGTTTTTGTCTTGGAATGGGATTACTTGGTTTTGTCCTGGCCCTGGCTTGAGTCCTTGGTTTTTCCTTGTAAATCATCTCTCTGCTATGATCTGTTGCATTCTCTGTTTTGATTATATGATGATTTTTAATCATTTAAGTGTATTCCTTTTAGGTGATCACAACTAAGGATCTTGAATGCTTTCAATTGTAAATCTAGAATTGTTTGACTATCCCATTTTCTTCTTTTTTACTGGCGTTGAAATTAACCATATGTGTTGCAAGTGGCGTAAAACTCCTAAAAATAAACTAACCCTTCCAACCCCCCCCCCCCCCCCCTCCCCGCAATGAAACCAAGGTACAAGCTTAGTCCATAGGTTTGGAAGATGAATGTATGTATGTGCATGTGTGTTTTTTTGTGTTTGGGGGGGGGGGGTGTAAGTGTGTGTGACGATGAGAGAAAGTGAGATAATAATGCTATGTGAGTATGTTCTATGCCATGTGTATGTGAGGCGATGTGGTCTAGTGGTACCGACACTTAAATTAAGTAATGCTGAAAACTTATATAGCGCTATAACTCAGAGACACCAGACTCTAAGCACTTGCCTTCGGATCTAAAAGTCTTGGGTTCGAGTCCCACTCTGAGCGGCGCATAGTTGAGTACTTGGAAAAGGCTCTTTACTAATTCTCTCACTGTATTCGGGTGTAAAATGAGTACCTGGCCGTTAACAGTGTTGTCTCTATCAGAGAAAAAATAGTAATATCACCTGACCGGTGTCATCTCTCACCCTATGTGTAAAGGTATGCTGTTGATGAGGGACCGCTTGTAAATCGCTTTGAGTACGTTTAGTTGACATTGCTCTATATATATATATTTTAAAAAACTCAAGCTCAAATGTTTCAGTTTTGTTCATATCACGACAGGAGAACAGTGGGAATCGTATATTGTATGGTCATCCGTCGTAATCATTTGTTTTCATCAAAACCGATTATATTAAATTGACATACTTTAGCACTTCTGTTAACAAACGGTCAATCTCTCTCTCTCTCTCTCTCTCTCTCTCTCTCTCTCTCTCTCTCTCTCTCTCTCTCTCTCTCTCTCTCGCTCTCTCTCGCTCTCTCTCTCTCTCTCTCTCTCTCTCTCTCTCTCTCTCTCTCTCTCTCTCTCTCTCTCTCTCTCTCTCTCTCTCTCTCTCTCTCTCTCCTTTTTTCTTTATTCAATGTTTGCTGTTTAACATTGTTTTATATTTTTATTGTTGCTGTTTATTTCAGGATGTTTGTTTTGTTTTTTTCAAGCAACGATGTTGGTTATAAGAATGTTCCTAATATGAATATTATTTTGATTAGACATTTATAATAATAAATTATGTATTTTTACCACCAATAGTTTCTGTGTCGTTTCATTGAATATGTCTGAATCTTTCCTTCTAACACGGTTGCCATGGACAGAGAGGTACATACTGCGTCTTCTATCCCCCTATGTCTGTTTTCCAACTTGCTTTCTGTCTTTGTCTTGGGATGAGATTACTTTGTTTTGTCCTGGTCGTGCCGGAGTTCCTTGGCTGGGAGGGAAATAGTCGAATATATAGTTATAATTTTGGGAGATGATATTTTTTCCCTTCTAAATCATCTCTCTGTTATGCATTGTATTATGTTGAGTTTACATATTATATTATATGATTTGTAAACATTTGAGTGTATTCCTCTTAGTTGGGACCTGTGCTTGTGTCTGGATGAGACTTTTAGGTGATCCCAAACTAAGTACTTTGACGGTGTGCTCTTGGAATCTACATCTGTTTCCTATTTGAACCAATTCCCGTTTGTCTCACCTTTTTTTTTGTGCTTTAATTGCAATTCTATAACTTTTTACTATGCCATTTTGGTCCTTTTTACTGGCGCTGATATAACCTAAATGTGTTGCAAGCGCCGCAAAACCCTAAAAAACAAAAACAAAACATTTCTGTCTTTGTCTTGAAAAGGGATTGCTTGGTTTTGTCCTGACCCTCGTCCGAGACATTAGCTGAGGGACGGAAAAGTAGTCGAATATTTAGTGTTTGTTTTGGGAGATGATATTTTTTTTCTTTGTAAAGTTTCTCTCTGTTATGCATTGTTTTGGATATATTATGTAATCATGTGAGTGTGTTGTCTTAAAGGGACCCTGTGCTTGTGTCTGGATGAGACTTTTAGGTGATCTCAAACTAGGTGCACTGACAGTGTGCTCTTGGAATCTATATCTGTTCCCTTTTTGAAGCAATTCCCTTTGTCTTAATTTTATTGGGTACCTGTAATTGGACCAAATTCAAAAATGTTCTCACTATCCCATTTTCTTCCTTTTTACTGGCGCTGAAATGACCTAAATATGTCTCACGTGTCGTAAAACCCTGAACAAAACAAAAATATCAAATTTCGTAATCCGAAAATGTTTTGATTTATTCTTGTAATATAATTTGTATCACGACATGATACCAGATATCTAGAAGCGATGAGTGACGTCATACATCACAACAATACGATTCAATAGTCTGATGTCACACCGCTCGGCAACGGCCGCCATCTTGGTTCTAAACAAAGAAAATCATTACTTTTTATTTTTCATGCTGGCTCGAACTTTTCATATGCCTTGTGATCAGTATGTGTAAAAGTCAAAACATGATCAAATTTATGGGGTTTTTTTTCCTCTGGATACGCTTTATGCTCGCCGGAGAAATATTTCATACAGGCTTCCGCCATTGTTCCGATAGTTTAGAGCCAGTGTTACTAAGTTACCATACATCATTAGGAAGGAAGTGACGTCACGACTGTTGAAGAGTATTGACACTACATGGTCATTATCTAGTAAAAAGCTGTTTTCGTATCGTTCTTTTTTTTTTTTTTTTTTTTTGGTTATATGCTGTTGCTATTTGGCCATAAAATTATTAATTCCGATTTTCCAAATTGCTTTCTGTCTTTGTCTTGGAATGGGATTACTTAGTTTTGTCCTGACCCTGCCCGGATTCCTTTATGGGAGGTAAACGGTCGAATGTATAGTTATAGTTTTGGGAGATGATATTTTTTTCCTTGTAAATCATCTTTCTGTTATGTATTGTTATTTTTTAAAACATATATTTGTAAACATTTGAGTGTATTCCGATTAGTGGGATCTTGTGCTGGTGTCTGGGTGAGACTTAGGACAGCCTGCCACTAATGAGGACAGATGTGGATGGAGGGTTCTTACTGTAAAGTCACTTAGCACGTCTCCTCTACGACCGCCGCTGCTGTCAGGAGAATAGCTGGAATCACGAAAAAGTGGGGGCTGGCTGAGACCAGCTGTGTACGTGTGGATGCCCAGAGCAGAGGATGGAGCACATCCTTAGAGAATGCCAGGATGGGCCCAGCTGCACTGACCATGACCTAAGAGTATGGTCCACAGGTGCTGTGGTGTGGGTTCGGTTTTGGAGAATGAGGTGAGGTGAGGATATGTGGACCTATAACAAGATTGACGTGGTCGGTCACAAATTACAATATGCCCTGGTAATTGTTATTAAAAAAAAAAACAAACATAAACTCTAGGGGACTCAAACCCGGCACCTACAGGTCACAGATCGAGTGTTGAGTGGACGACTGCACCACGATGACACAGCTGTACTAAAGGTAATTCAAGGATATTTGTCATAATAGAATTAATTAAGAAGTTCCAACGACACATCGTGATCGTGGGCGACCAATCAGTCAGTCGGCTGATGGTGTCAATCAACTACACACTGGAAACTATGAATCTACCTTACGTAACACAGCGGTAGAAATTAAAAAGGCTCGCATTACAAGTTGATGATGATGGTGATGGTGATGATGACGATGATGGTGGTGGTGATGATGACGATGATGATGGTGGTGACGATGACGATGATGTTAAGGATTGTTTGATCGTCTCCTGCAAACTCAAACACACAAACACACACACTTAACACGCGCGCGCGCGCGCGCGCTCGTTCGCTTCTTTTGTGTACATTCCAAGATGTTATTCCGTAACAAAAATACGTGCTAAATATTTCTGTGTTCTCAATCTGGTTTTTAAAGTAATGTATTTATGTTTTTACGTTTTTTTTTTTGTTAGCTGAAGAAGAATTTTGAGCCCAAAACATTCCGTGTTTGGTATTTTGTTTCTTTTTAAAAAATATTATTAAATTCAATCTTGTTTATAACTTTTCTACACTCCACAGTTTCCATAAGCTTAATATCACTTTAGTTAAAATCCTATAGATAGTATGCGCTTGGCTAAGAAGCTCATAACATTGCCATCCGGAAGTATAACGGACCAACACAAAAAAACTGTGTGTATCCATGAACGTTTATAGTCGGGTAAATACCGTTCAGTGAGCATTACTCATAAACGCGGATGGCAAAAAACAATAACAAAGAGCTGAGTGACGTCATCTTCGAACTATCTATACGGTTCTGCTTTTGATTTGTTATGCTGTTGTTTATAAAAACACAGTCTATGCAATGTTAACCATAATAATATAACACATACTGTGTTCTTTAATAAAACGGCAGTGTTGGTAATGCACTCGAGTGCAACACGTCGCCGGTAAAAGGTTGTAGAGAGAACAATAAAGTGAGTAGGCCTACATGTGACTTGTAAAAAAAAATGGGTTATCAGACCTGCAAATATATGTACACGTCAGTTACATGTCATTCTCGCCTTACAGAAGATGGGTTTTAAAATAGCATGAACTGACTATGAACTATGAACTGACTATGAACTATGAACTGACTATGAACTATGAACTGACTATGAACTATGAACTGACTATGAACTATGAACTGACTATGAACTATGTCATCTTACTGTAACCCTCCTTCCGCACTAGGACAAAACTGTCCCGGGACAAATTTGTCCTGTCCCAATGGAGAAAACTTCTATTCAAAAGGGGTTCCGCACTAGGACAGGACTGTCCCAGGACACACCTGCGCGAATGCATTATTTTTTTTTTTTACAAGACTCAAAAGTTTTTTTGTAGGCAATTGCAACTGTAATAATTCACATTTTATGAATCAACATAAGATACGACATGACGACAATGATTTTTTACACTGTACAATGGGATTTGTTTACATAAGATTTATATAATCATGAAATATTCTTACAGCAAAAGTAATATTATTGCTACTGCTACTACTACCACTACCAATACCACGACTACGACTACGACTACTACTACTACTACTACTACTACTACTACTACTACTACTACTACTACTACTACTACTACTACTACTACTACTACTACCACTACCACTACCACTACCACGACTACTACTACTACTACTACTACTACTACTACTACTACTACTACTACTACACTACTACTACTACTACTACTACCACTACCACTACCACTACCACGACTACTACTACTACTACTACTACTACTACTACTACTACTACTACTACTACTACTACTACTACTACTACTACTACTACTACTACTAGTAATGGATGAAATAGAGGTTGCATATTTCTGTGCTTTACCGCGTGGAAAAAAAAAGACAAATTGAAAGAGAAAACAATATTGGGTGCATCCTTTAATGACCCAAAGATTGCTCAAGGGTCAATTCCGTAGACTCTATGGTGATCTCCGATCTTATCTTAAAATGACTTTCTTGGAATCACCTCATTTTACCCAGGTGCAAATGAGTACCAGTTCGCTGATGAAAGTAATCTTTGACGGACTAGCATCATTCAAGAGGATAATAGAAAGTCAGCATGCTTCGTACCCGAAAGGCATCAGTTGATTAAGTCACCTCGCCTAGCTCAATTTGCGGCGCTGCACTGCGGCTGACGCCTGTAATACTTTCCTTAGTCTAAATTTGCGTCGGCTTGCTTGGGGGTTCACGTTTTTCCAGTCCGCTTGGAATTAGACCCTCGAAAAAGTTCCCCTATGGGATGAAAAATTTGAATGTATTTTTTTTTATATTAATCTTTTATCTGTTGCTAAGCACAACAAATTGATAAGTTCGGATTTATTAGAGTTGGGAGTGCAGGTGTCTGTGGATTAGCGCGTTGTACTTCTGGACCGATGAGGTTGTGGTTCGATTCGACCTAGCAACTTGTACTTCTAGAGCCTGAAAATAGCTGAATCACAAACCTGTGCAGGTGTAAAGGTACCTGTCAAGCTGGGATAGAACTGCGAATAGACTAAGAATGCCCGACTACCATAAATATTTCATGAGAATTCCTCGATACAAAACGATAAAGGATTGTCCCACAGTTATCGAATAGATTGGGACGGTTTAGACACGTTACTGCGGTCAAACAAGATTGATGTCGTACATACTTCTTAATTAAAAAAAAAAAAACCCTAGGTGTATAATTCCGAATAGTTATATGATGCTAGGCTGTTCGTGCCGATGCCATGACAAGTAAAGATATTTTTATTGATATCTTGCTTTTTATACCAGAATTGAAATACACAAATAAATTAAAACTGTGTGAATTGAATTCAACTTCATGTAAATAGAAAACTACTTAAATGGCGGTTTGGGTTTACCCTTCATACAATATATGATGGAATTAAAATCTAAGATGAGAGATGTGGGTAGGCGTTGTTAAGATGCATAAACAAATACATTGATGGGCAGGATAATTGATGCTACTTTGTGAGAAGCGCGAATAAAAACACAACTAAAAGACTAAGGTGCGTTTATTAATTCAAATGAGGAGGCGGGAAGGAACTGTGTAAATGTCAGTAGAAAGTGAACCTAAATTAATAATGTATGTTGATTTTGTTTGTAATTTACAATGGAATGGAAATAATCAAAAATTCGGTGTTTGGTAGTTTTTTTAAATATTATTAATTCACATGCTAGAAGTATACAATCAAATTTCATAGAGTATAGTCATTAAGTTAAGTATTAGATAGTAGACTTAGTAGAGTTAGTATCAGTGTAGGTAGTATAAGGTACCAGCAATAAACTGTGCAGTATAGCAGTATGTAGTAGTCGAGTATACAGTTATGAGATTATAGTGAGGAATAAGTAATAGTAGTAGTGAGTAGTATGTTGAAATGAAGGTGGAGGATGAGTAGGTTGTTTAAACAAGATAAATTAAAACAGGACATTTCAATTTGTTGTAAAACGGCCAGTGTTGGCTTTTTTGTGCCGTGCGGTGAAAGTTTTTTACTAACAAACGATAGAACGGACGGGACAGTCTTGTCATATTTTGGTACAACCTCAAACGTTGTGGACACTAACGGACATGTTTTTCCAGTGCCTATTAAGTGCGAAGATTCTCTAATCTATAGTTAAGATTTGGACATGAACTGTACCGGACAGTACTGACTATGCGAAGAGGGTTAAGCGTATAGTTTAGCGTTCCTTCAAACCTTAACCCACACCCTCCCTCCCAACCTCTCACTCCCTTAATCAGTTAACTTAATGAAATCTCAGGCATGAGAGCTTTTGCCAAGGTGAAGGTCATTTAAATCGACAATATTTGAAGGACGAGTTCTCTGCCCATTTGTCTTAAGAGTTACGTATCTTTCCAGAGCACGAGAATGAACTGGTCAGTACAAGAAAAGAAATATTAAAATAGCTGATTAAATCGTGTCTATCATGTAATGTTATATTCTGAACTATTAACTCACTCAACCCAAAAACCGACTCGATCCTTAGATTACCTGGGTTACTTTTACCCCGTGTATATTTATTACATTTTTCTGAGACAAATTATAGGCGTAGTACCAAAGCTAATGTTTTTCGTATAAACATGTTAGTGGTAGTTGAATAAAACTATCTATGTACATGCTCATTTTTCATACATTTTTTCCAATTTGAAAAGTAGCAAAAACCTCCAGGATTGAGTGAGTTAATGACACGAGGTCATCAAAATGCCTACGTCATTGTAAGGAATCTATAAAGATCTGATCAAAATAGGGATTTAATCCGACACAAAATTTCTAATCAGTTGGGAAAAAAAGTAGTGAAATTGTGTCTGGTTTATTGCATGAGCTGACGTTCTGCTGATATTCTGAGTAAGTAAGGAAAGCTTGTCATATATAAGATACAATGTGATATTTGATTATGAATGAGGGAAACAGTCGAATGTATAGTTATAGGTTTGGGAGATGATATTTTTTTTGTCTTGTAAATCTGTTATGCATTGTATTATGTTTAGTTTACATATTATATTATATGATTTGTAAACGTTTGAGTGTTTTCCTCTTAGTTGGCACCTGTGCTTGTGTCTGGATGAGACTTTTAGGTGATCTCAAACTAAGTACTTTGACGGTGTGCTCTTGGAATCTACATCTGTTCCCTATTTGAACCAATTCCCCTTTGTCTCACCTTTTCTTTTGTTCTTTAATTGTAATTCTAGAACTTTTTACTATCCCATTTTCTTCCTTTTTACTGGCGCTGATATGACCTTAATGTGTTGCAAGCGCCGTAAAACACTTAAAAACAAAAACAAAAACAAACTACTGTACTGGCGTCGTTGTCGTCGTCGTTGTTGTCATCGTCATCGCCATTATTATCATCATCATCATCATCATCATCATCATCATCATCATGAAGGGGGACGAAGTGGATAGAGTGCTTAAAGTTCTTGGATATGAATACATAATTTGCAATCAGTTTTAATTTCATTGCATTAAGAACATGCCTTGTTGTTTTATCCTTTACAGAATACTTTAACCATCTCCTTACCAACCATAGGAAATTCGTCACATTCGTTACGATACAACCAACATTTGTCTTATTCAAATTTCTTTTGTATATCATAAAATTTAAATAAAATGAACAGTGTGTTGTAGAGCATGTTTTGCTAAAGAAATTATTTATCGCAAGAACTTACTGCTATTGTGTTTGAGTGATAAAAAATATTTTTTTGTGTTAGTTGGGTGTGAAGTTTTGGGGGAAATCCTGAAAATGGCTGGTAAGGAGAGAGTTAAGAAAGACCTCACAATCAAAGGGTCCGAGATCGATCCCAGGTGCAGTCGATATTTTTTTCTGCCCCCCCCCCCCCCCTGTTCACCCAGCATTGATTGGGTAGCTGGGTCTGTTCGATCTAGCGGAAAGTACTTTGCGATAAACGGGATAAACTCCGGCTCCATGAGCCTAATGGCTCTGAAAGGACTACGTGTTTTTTTTAAAGAAAGACCTCTCAGGTTTGAGAGTTTTAACAAGATGAGTGTCATTAAAATAGATCGAGATCTGGAGGATGAGTTATCTGGACATAATTTTTATATACGTGTCTTTCCAGATTACGTCAGTTAACTGGTCAAAATGCTTTTCTAATGGAATAAAGCAGATACGACATGCATGGCTTTTATTTTTATCTTATCTTTAAAAAGGCTCACTAGGATACCAGTATAGGTAGTATGCGCTTGGCTAAGAAGCTCATAACATTGCCATCCGGAAGTATAACGGACCAACACACAAAACTGTGTGTATCCATGAACGTTTATAGTCTGGTTAATACAGTTCAGTGAGCATTATTCATAAACGCGGATGGCAAAAAACAATAACAAAGACCTGAGTGACGTCATCTTTGAACTATCTACATTATCCTTTAATACTAACGAAAGAGTGAAAATGGAAAGGCTTCGTATGGGAACAAAACAGACAATGGACGTTTCGGGTACAAACCCTTCGTCAGCACAACAATACACAAATAAACGTGGAAAACAAATAAAATATAATGGACAATAACTTGTGTCGTCTGTACTCAATGGTGGTTGCAGTATGAATGAAATGTTAGCGTGGCGTGGGTAGAGGATAGTGTGCCCCAGGGGGGTGATCTAATTGATAAGCAGAGGTCAGCGTCAGGGAACAGAACTTTCCAGACTATAATGGAAGATAAAAGACATATTGGTAGTAGTAGTAGTAGTAGTAGTAGTAGTAGTAGTAGTAGTAGTAGTAGTAGTAGTAGTAGTAGTAGTAGTAGTAGTAGTAGTAGTAGTAGTAGTAGTAGTTGTAGTAGTAGTTGTGTGTAGTTAGTAGTAGTAGTAGTAGTAGTAGTAGTAGTAGTAGTAGTAGTAGTAGTAGTAGTAGTAGTAGTAGTAGTAGTAGTAGTAGAAACGCTGTAGTGGAACAGTAGGGGGGGGGGGGGGTTGGAGGGGGCGAGGTGAAAGGGTCACGGCGGAGGTGGGGGGGGGGGGGGGTTGTTGGATGAGCGAAGGTCGAATCTTCGCGAAGGAACGATGCGATAGTAAAGTGGAATACACCAATAAATAGATAGATGGATAGGCAGATAGATAGGTAGATGGTCAGAAAAGAGGGAGAGAAGGGAGAGGAGAGAGAGAGAGAGAGAGAGAGAGAGAGAGAGAGAGAGAGAGAGAGAGAGAGAGAGAGAGAGAGAGAGAGAGAAATTAATAAAAGAAAAAAATTTAAAATAAAAATTAAAAAAAAAAAATATTATTAAAAAAAAAAAAAAAAAAAAAAAAAAAAAAAGGGGGGGGGGGGGGGGGGGGGGGGGGGGGGGGGTTGGTTTGAGGCGGACCGGTAGAGAGGAGGAATCAGAGAGAGAGAGAGAGGGGGGAAGGGAGAAAGAGGGAGGGGGGGGGGACAAAGAAAGAAAGAAAGAAAGAAAGAAAGAAGAGAGAGAGAGAGAGAGAGAGAGAGAGAGAGAGAGAGAGAGAGAGAGAGAGAGAGAAAAGGGTGGAGGGGAGGTGAGAGAGGGCGAGTAAACAGCCGAGTGATAGCTGGGTCTATACGTATATTAATGGATGAAAAAGTGGATGATTGGACACAATGAGAGAGAGCTAGGAAGGTAGATGACTATGAATCGGTGGATAATCAGTAGATAGATTGCTAGCTAGCTAGCTAGATAGATAGATAGATAGATAGATAGATAGATAGATAGATAGATAGATAGATAGATAGATAGATAGATAGATAGATAGATAGATAGGTAGGTAGGTAGAGTTGTACTTTTAGTAGTATGAACAGTAGTAGTAGTAGTCGTAGTAGTAGTAGTGGTAGTAGTAGTAGTAGTAGTAGTAGTAGTAGTAGTAGTAGTAGTAGTAGTAGTAGTGGTAGTAGTAGTAGTAGTAGTAGTAGTAGTAGTAGTAGTAGTAGTAGTAGTAGTAGTATAGTAGTAGTAGTAGTAGTAGTAGCAGTAGTAATAGTAGTAGTAGTAGCAGTAGTAGTAATAGTAGTAGTAGTAGTAGTAGTAGTAGTAGTAGTAGTAGTAGTAGTAGAAGTAGTAGTAGTAGTAGTAGTAGAAGTAGTAGAAGTAGTAGTAGTAGCAGCAGCAGTAGCTGTAGTGGCAGAAGTGAGAGCAGCAGTGGTGATGAATATGGGTGACGTTGACATCTAGTGGTGGTCAATCCTGGTGTTGAGTCCGCGTGGAGTCAGCGTTCCCAACAACTTGATCAGGTGAGTTTCCCTACGTCGACGGGCGGAAGTGTCCGAATGGCAAAAACTGAGCACACACACACGCACACACTGTACATCGCAGTGGTCTGGCAGATTGAAGTGTCTGGCCACTGCTGTGTCTGCACAGTTCGATATGTCACGCAAGTGCTGCACGAATCTGTCACCCAGCCTCTTTCCGGTCTCACCAACGTAAGCAATCCCACACAGGGAGCACGTAATCGCATAGACTAGATTACGGTCAGTGCAAGTAAACGGCCGCCTGATGTCCCAAATCTTGTCTGGAAAGCTGACTCTGTCATACTCCCACAGGTGCCCACAAGTCTTGCATCGGGGTCGCATACACGATCTGGCTTTAGGTCCATCCCTAGGTATGGGTTCCAGGCGGCTTCTGACAAGGAGATCCCTCAGGTTACGATCCCGTCGATATGCTACCAACGGGGGTTCTGAGAAAACTCTGTGGGTGTCTTCGCCCGCCTGGAGGATCCCATAGTTCTGCAATAGGATGTTCCTCACTTGATCGGCATGGGGGTGATGCGTGAGGACTAAAATGGGACGCTGTGTCTCCTGCTTCCTGGCATTGCGAGGCCTCATTGCTGCTTCTCTCGACACGAGGCTGGCTTTCCGGACAGCCTTAAGCAAAACCCTTTCGGGATATTCCCGTGCCCTAAAAAAATCGAGCATGCGATCACGTTGAAGCGCAAATTCATCATCTTCCAGACAGAGTCTCCGTAAGCGGAGTATCTGACTGAATGGGATGGAGTCTTTGCACTTCACCGGATGGGATGACCGATAGAGCAGGTAGCTGTGACTGTCCGTTTCCTTGTAGTGTACAGTGGTCCGTACTCCCGTGCTGGTCAATACAGCCTTGATGTCCAAAAAGTTCACCTCAGAGGTTGAAATCTCATAAGTGTACTCTATGGACGGGTGGAAGGAGTCCATCGCTAGGATGAACCCTTTCAACTGGCTGTGGGTCAATGACGTAATGCCGAAACAGTCGTCAATGTACCTTTTGAACAGCTCGGGGGCAGGTCCACTGTACTGATGGAAGAAGGTTTCCTCAAGGTAGCCCATGAAGAGGTTAGCATATGAGGGACCCATCTTGGTGCCCATCGCAACACCTGAGATCTGATGGAAAAATACATCATTGAACTCAAAAGTGTTGAGTGTGAGCACAAGTTCGGTGAGCCTCACAATGCTGTTGCTGGAAATCCCTGGTAATGGATGGCGGTCGACGAAATGCCTGATGGCACGCAGTCCGTCAGGATGCGGTATGGATGTGTACAGTGCCTTCACATCCATGGTGAAAATTAGCCGTGGACGTTCATCCTGGAATCGAATTTCGTCAATGACACCAAGAGCATGGTTAGTGTCCTTGATATACGATGGCAGGGTGGGAACTATACGTTGAAATACCGCATCGAGGAACTGCGATACCTTCTCAGTGGGGCACGAGATAGCCGACACAATCGGCCTTCCAGGTGGAGTGTCAGACAATACCCGGATCTTGTGTATCTTAGGGAGCATGTAAAAACATGGATTACCTAGGTCGCTGGGGTCGTGTTTAAGGACCTCTGCTCTACTAGGTAAGTCTCCCTGCGATATCAAAGACTGGATTGTCTGGTGGACTCTGGTGTT
>NC_088372.1:38958758-38971258 GCF_034508935.2 Berghia stephanieae
ATGACAACAATAATCACATTCGTATCTTAAGCCAAACAGGCCTTCATGGACCTGGGAAACATTTTGAAAAACAAACAGATGTCGTTCGGGATTAGATTCCGAGTCTTGAAGTGCTACGTGTGGCCAATCTTGTTCTACGGATGCGAAAGCTGGACTACAAATGCAGAAACACAAAAGAACATTGAAGCTTTTGAAATGTGGTGCTTGAGAAGGATGCAGAGAATATCGTATACCGCACACAAAACGAACGAAGAAGTGCTAAAACAAACATACCAACAAAGGAAACTAATGCCCTTAATAGTGGATCGACAACTATCCTTTTTCGGACACATAGTAAGGAAAGATAAGAATGAATACCTGGCAAGTTGTGGAAAAATACCTGGTAAACGCGCCCGGGGGAGACAAAGAAAAACACTCATAGACCAACTGAAGGGCTTCACCAACCTAACAATCCAAGAGCTGTTTGAAAAAGCAAGAGACAGGGAGGAATGGAGAGAGATAATTCATGCAGTATCCGAAGCCTGGACCAGGCATGGAACCTAGAAGAAGAAGAAGATCTTAATGAATTTTGTTCTTTGTCAATCCATTGCATTTATAGGTCAACAAAACAAGCAATTTTTGCTTCATATTTAATTCTATTCCAACTATTAACTACACGGTAAAGAAAAACCTTAAGAATGTTGTCCAACTTTAATGTTACGCCTATATATATATATATATTGAAGCGTGTTGGATACAAATATTGTACGAATAGTTCTCGAACAAGCAACAACACATAACAAAACAAACTCATGTAACACACAGTCCTGACGATGGCTAAAAAGGCCAGAAACATCGATGTGGACTGACTCCAACATTGTGGTAAATATTAAAATAATATATATATATATATATATATATATATTATATATATATATATATATATATATATATATATATATATATTGAAACTGTATAACTCTTATAGGTTTAATTATCCTTTATTTATTTATCTTTATCCTTTATCATATTTTGCTATTAACATTTATATTTATATTACGTTTTTTAATGTTTTTACCAATCTATTTATGTATTAATTATATAAATACATTTGTTATCACATTTATTTATCGATCACTGTGTAGACATGGGGCTTGTCACTAACATCCTCGTCGATAAACGTACCATCGTTTCCATCGTCCTCGTCGTCATCAGCATCCCTACAGTCATAAGTCTGTCATCTACAACGTTTTCCACTCTTAAAAACTGTCCACGATAACAAAATGTAACAATATCACAAGGCGAGTTACCGTCGTCATCATCCTCATCATCATCATCATCATCATCATTATTATCATCAATATCATCATCATCATCCTCGTCGTCGTCGTCGTGATCATCGTCGTTATGATCATCATCATCATCATCATCATCATCATCATCATCATCATCATCATCATTATCATCATCTACATCACCATCCTCACAAGTGTTTATGACATTTACCACCCACCATCTCAAAGCGGATGAACTAGTTGCTGGAAATTAAATTACTTAACCCCCCCCCCCCCGAATTTAAGTCTATCGTTTCTTAGTAAAAACATAATCGTCGAATACTGTTTTGAACCCGTTGGATAAAAATACTATTTAAAGATTGTACCATAATTTCCGCTCTCTTAATTAGATTAGGAAAAGACGGCTGACCGCCCGTCTGATATTATCTTTTGGTGCTTAAAAATATGGAATTGCCAGTGACATGTTTTGATTATGAAACAAATATCTATTTGTGTGGGTGGCTGATAAACCCAGAAAGATGCGCAGAATTAATGAATTGAGTTTTGTATGTAATCGTGTAGACCACATCTTTCTGATCATTTACGGCTTTAAGTTTTATTTCTTTATCTATAGGGAATGAGATTAGTGGAAGAGTAGCGTCCCTTGATTGGCCATCACTCATAGTCTGTGACGTCACCGGCGGAAAAGTTATTAGAGAGAGACCGTCATGTTGGTTGTGCGCATGCGTCTCTCGTCCTCGCCGCATGCGCACAACCAACATGACGTTCTCTCTCTAATAACTTTTTCGCCGGTGACGTCACAGACTATGGGTGACGTCCAATCAAGGGACGCTACTCTTCCGCTAATCTCATTCCCTATTAGAACCCAAGTTATGATTGTTTTTCTGAATAAAATTTGTTGCTATGGAAAACACTTTATCTTCAATTTTGGCTCATATCTCGAATTGAAGCTTGCCGCATCTTCTCGGGTTTTCTCAGCCAGCTTCACATTCTTTAATTGATAACTGTAAATAACCAGACTCCATTACTAATAAAACCTTTTACAAACTTATTGGTTACAAAATATCTAAGAATCATTCTTTGAGTGGAGGGGCAGCTTGGCTCAGCGGTAAGGTCTTTGCTTCATACCTAAAAAGTATCGAGTTTGACTACCCGCTTCGTGTGGCCTTGAGCAAGTCACCTCGCCCTAGCTCATTTTGCGGCGCTGCACTGCGGCTAACGCCTGGATTATTCCAGTCTTCCCTTGGAATAGACCCTAAAGTCAAATTTCCCCTTGGGGATGAATAAATTGAATATATTATTGTTTATGAAAAAAGGAATTTTTCATGGGTATAAATTTGCCAAATTCGTTGTTATTACAGGGCATTAACACTTACTCGCAAGCTCGTTGTGATTCATGGCGCGCTAACAAGCGACATGTATACATATATGAAGGTCTGACATCCGAACCCACTTATGGGCCTAGTTTAACATTGTTGTAATGGACAATATTTTGCGTCATTTTTGAGATTTCCATTACAATAATGAGCCCATAAGGAATTGGGTTATCAGACCTGCAAAGAAGTGCACGTCGATCCACCGCCATGAAAAAATCCTATATGTGACCCTTCGTCCCAAAACAGTATTAAGTCGGGATGGTTAAGATGCTGAAAACGGAATTTGTAGCCACACATATCATGCTTAAGTTAAGTTTAAAAGCTTTATAGAGGAGAAGGAATATCATATTTGACTGTGTGTGCTAAATACCAACGTTTCATATTTTTGACCAGTTTAACTATAATTTGATTTTTTAGCACCTGGTCCATCCCGACGAGGTGTCACATAATATTATATTTTTGGAAATTCCAATCGTCACAACTAATGTTGTTTCCAGACGTCAACGAGACAACAGAAGAAAGAGTTCTGGCCACCTGCAAACAACACGAGATTGATCAAATTTACAACACGTGTGTCAACAGTCCAATGAGTTGTCTACACGGCTGTGACGACAGAAGCTGTAAGTAAAATTCATGACAAATCACGTCAATACGCTTCAACAGTCGTGACGTCACTTCCTCTAAACGACACATGGTAATTGGTAACTGGCTCTAAACTATCGGAACAATGGCGTGTCTACACGGCTGTGACGACAGAAGCTGTAAGTAAAATTCATGACAAATCACGTCAATACGCTTCAACAGTCGTGACGTCACTTCCCTCATAATGACTGACGCATGGTAATATAGTAACTGGCTCTAAACTATCGGAACAATGGCGGACGCCCTTATGAAATATTTCTCCGACGAGCATAAAAGCGTTATCCAGTGGGGAGAAAAGACAACATTATACATCGATCATGTTTTGACTTTTACACATTCTGATCACAAGACATATGAAAAATTCTAGCGAGCATGAAGAATAAAAAGTACCGATTTTCTTTGTTGTGCGGATTTGAGCAAGTCACCTCGCCCTAGCTAAGGGGGGGGGGGGGGGTTCAGAAAAAAAATCTCGACTGCACCCGGGATCTATCTCGATCCCTTTGACTGTAATGCGAGTGCTCTACCAACTGAGTTATCGGGGCCCCCTATATTGAACATTACACATTGCATATTCTTAGAGATAAACATATTGAAAAAGTGTGAAGTTCGTATCCTATATATAGCCATTGTTTTGTTCCAGATGTGAAGCATCCGAAGAGAATACCTTGTTACTGTGACGCTAAATGTCTTGTCTATGGAGATTGTTGTAATGATTTCAAGTGAGTCTTTCTCCTTCTCTTCCTCCTCTTCCTCCTCCTCCTCCTCCCCCCCCTCCTTCTTTTATTCCTCCTCCTCCTATCTCATCATCTCATCTCTCATCATCTCATCATCATCATCTCATCATCATCATCATCATCATCATCGTCGTCGTCGTCGTCATCAACATCATCATCATCATCATCATCATCATCATCATCATCATCGTCGTCGTCGTCGTCATCAACATCATCATCATCATCATCATCATCATCATCATCATCATCATCATCATCATCATCATCATCGTCGTCGTCGTCGTCATCAACATCATCCTTAGTAATTACATTCATTCCTTTTGATATCTCTAAATAAAATTTTAATCTCATTCTTTAGACAGAATAGGTATTAAGTTTTCTACGTCTTGTAACATAACGCTACCGCGTATCGAGGCAAACGGGTTACATACGAATGCTAATGTATAAAATACAACTTATGCCAACATCTCCCATCTTTCATTCTACCAAAGAGAATTCTGCCGAAGCCAACAAGAAACCTACGAGACGGATTATGCCAGCCAGTACAGTAACCTTGACGTTATCTGCACACAGTATAGTTATTCCTTTATAAACAGTTGTGGACCAATCAACAGTAAGTTGTTGGCGAATGATTTTTGTTGTTGTTAATTTCAAGAATGGTTTTCAAATTGTAGATGTGGCTATAATGTGGGCTAGTGGTATGACAGTCACCTTCGGATCGCGGCGCATGGTTGAGTCCTTGGAAAAGGCTCTTTACTCATATTCTATCACCGTACTCATGTGTAAAATGAGTACCTAGCCGTTAACAGCGTTGTCTCGGTCCAAAATAAAAATGTATTTTTGCCTAACAGGTGTCATGTCATGTCTCGTCCTACATTTTAGTGTTGTGTGCTAGCATGTTACGTATTGAGCACGTGGATATTGCTCTATACAAAATCTCAATTTTTAAAAAAGTATGGGATATGTCAAAACAAAACCTAGTTTGGGTGGACGGGGGGCGGGGGGCGAGTTTGTTTTTTTTTTGCACCAGGTTGGGCCATTTTGTGACGTCATCTGAGAATAACCCTCTTCGCCAACCAGCCTGCACTATTTTTAGCATCGCCGTGACAGAAGTCGGACAAGGCCATAGGTCAGCGCGCGGGTTGTTCAAGGTTCAAAGGGGTGTGCAGTTGGCTAGCCTACACTACACACTACACAATGTATGCCTACCGTATTTTTTATTGTTAAGAAGAAGAAGAATGAGAAGAAGATAACATACTTTTTAAAAATGTTTGATATAATACTATAATACTGTAGTTGAAGTTTGAAAGATAAGTTAGCAATAGAAATAAGACCACACTATTGTTGTCTTGAGTTGTGTCTACAGTGGTAGCAGTGTGGATAGATGCAGAAAAAGTACGTTACACAAATCAAGTGCATTGTAGGGCCATCTCTGTAGGTCTATTACTATATTTAGGTGATAAATTATTGCACAACTGTGATTGGTAAATTTATAACTGCTGCAAAAATAAAACAACAATTTTTTTTTTAAACGTAGTGTTTTTATGCACCTCCGTTGACGGTATATCTTCTATGCACCTCCGTCACGATGCGCATTCCACCCAATTTCATCAGCGATATTGTGTTTCTGTATTCGGACATGGCAGAAGTTATATTGTGACATATGTAGGATGTTTTTGTTAATAAACTTATACAAAATTAACAATAAACTAAAAAATCGAAATATATAACCAGAAAATAGAAGTTGCATTGAAGGTAAAATAATGTCTTAGAAAGACCTTATTAAATGTGATGGACAGTCAGGTGGCTCAGTAGCGCAGTGGACAAGCTGTCAGACTTTTTAACCTTGAAAGTACTGGGTTCGATTCCCATTGTAAACATATATATTTTTTTAAAGTTTACTTTATTGAGAAAGATATCTTTTTTCTTTATTTTTTATCAAAAACTTTTTATCGTGTTTAAAAAAAAATAATTTTCTAAAATTCTATATTTATTTAAGAGTAGTATTTGTGTGCCGTGTCTCTTTTTATCTTTGATTTTTTAAATTATTGTGAATATTCTTTATTTATCATCATTGTATAAACGTACACCGGTAAGCAGCGTGCTAAACTACAATCTAAAATTATTTAAACCTCATGGTCGTATGCAGTAACATTTTCATTAATTAACCATCACCGCCAACGGAGGTGCATAAAAACGGTGCGTTGTAGTTGTAGTAGTAGTAGTAGTAGTAGTAGTAGTAGTAGTAGTAGTAGTAGTAGTAGTAGTAGTAGTAGTAGTAGTAGTAGTAGTAGCAGCAGCAGCAGCATCAGTAGTAGTAGTATTAGTAGTAGTAGTAGTAGTAGTAGTAGTAGTAGTAGTAGTAGTAGTAGTAGTAGTAGTAGTAGCTAGTAGTATAGTAGTAGTAGTAGTAGTAGTAGTAGTAGTAGTAGTAGTAGTAGTAGTAGTAGTAGTAGTAGTAGTAGTAGTAGTAGTAGTAGTAGTAGTAGTAGTAGTAGTAGTATTAGTAGTAGTAATGATAGTAGTGATAGTAGTAGTAGTGGTGGTGGTAGTAGTAGTAGTGGTGGTGGTAGTAGTAGTAGTAGTAGTAGTAGTAGTAGTAGTAGAGTAGTAGTAGTAGTAGTAGTAGTAGTAGTAGTAGTAGTAGTAGCAGCAGCAGCAGCAGCAGTAGCTGTAGTGGCAGTTGTTGCAAGTGGAGGTTAGTGGTGGTCAATCCTAGTGTTGAGTCCGCGTGGAGTCAGCGTTCCCAACAACTTGATCAGGTGAGTTTCCCTACGGTTCATATAAACCGCTTGCGTGTCAAAACGACACGTAAAAATAGTACTTAGTACTGTCACGTGATTATTTTTCTCCACGAATCAGCGTGAGACGGTAGACATGGAGGAACCTCCCTGACCCATTTTTAAACTTGCCTGTTCCCAAACTGGTGCAAAAAAAAAAAAAACTCGCGGGCGGGGGGGGGGGGGGGGGGTCTCAATAACTCAGTTGTTGACAACAGTCGTGACGTCACTTCCCTATTAATGACGCATAGTAACTAAATAACTGGTTCTAAACTATCGAAACAATGGCGGACGCCCTTATGAAATACTTCTCCGACGAGCATAAAAGGGTATCCAGAGGAGAAAAACATTACAAATCTGATCATGTTTTGACTTTTATATAATCTGATCACATGACATATGACAAGTTCTATCCAGCATGAAGAATAAAAAGTACCGATTTCCTTTGTTTAGAACCAAGCTGCTGGTTGCTGGGTGGACGTGACGTCAGACTATTGAATCCTATTCGCTTTAAGGCAAAGACGCCTGTACCAATCCCTAGCGCAGGCCAGATAATTTCTGACTCCCCTGTCCAATCAGCAGTGACTGAGTAGATGGGTCTGTAAATCTGCTGGCCAAATGTACTTTGAAATAGACTGGCGTCCTATCAAGAAGGTTAGAAGTAATTGTTACTTTCATATAAACGTAAAATAAACCAAAAGAGACTCTGATTCTGAATTTGAAGGGATACATTCGTTTGTTCAAAAAGTGTATTTCATATACAAGGGAACAACATAAAACAAACGACGTTTCTTCAAGAGGGCCAAAGGCCGAAACTTCGTTTATTTTTTTTTTGTGTTAGTCCCTTTATATGAGTCAACAAATATTCACTTTATCTTTCTCTCCAAAAAATTTGTGGCTGGCTGAGAAAACCCGAAAAAATGCGCAAATTTCATGAATTGAGTTAGATATGTGCGCAGTAGTGTAGACCACACATTTTTGATCATTTACCACTTTATATTTTCTTTCTATGTCTCTTAGAAGCCAAGTTATGAATTTTTTTCTGAATACAATTTGTTGCTATGGGAAACACTTTATCTTCGATTTTGGTTCATATCTCGAATCGAAGCTTGTCGCATCATCCCGGGTTGTCTCAGCCAGCCTCACAAATCTCTCTCTCTCTCTCTCTCTCTCTCTCTCTCTCTCTCTCTCTCTCTCTCTTCTCTCTCTCTCTATATATTTATATATATATATATATATATTATATATATATATATATAATATATATATTATATTATTTGTTTTTCCTTTTAGAATTGACGCATAATTATGACAACGACAGTCAAGAACGAAATGATCTCCTCCATTCGTTAACTTTTCCCGTCACTGATGCGCTTACAGGCCTACACTTCATTAACTACACTATATTCAACTGCAACAGACAAGCCTTCTCCATCAGTATTTTCTGGGGCATCAAAACGGATACTGGGAGTATCACTGGCGATTACACCACACTGAGCTGGAATGCGTTTGACCCACCCAAAACATTTCCAGCACGGGATTGTTCTGAATTCGAAATAAACTGTAATTTTATGGATTCTCTTTATTGTAGACCCGTAGGTGCCAACGCAAAGGTTATATGTTCAAACATTTATAAATACTTTGTAAACATGAAAGATCATAAAAATAGCCACCATTACATCCACCACATCAACCACCACCTCCTCCTCCTCTGCTGTTAAACCTTACTCTCCTAATATGATATCCACGATTACTACCCCTCTTGCTACTATCACCACGTCCAGCACTACCTTGGGTGGTAAATTCGATAATCATTATTATGATGAGGCAGAAATGTACGAAGAAAGCAGCAGTGATAAAACTAACGATGATGGTTCAGTTGATTCAACTTCCCATGGAATGGTACCAGAACTTGTAGGCTGTGCATTGGTCGACACTTCGAACAGAAACCAATTGTTCTCTACGCTTTTCTCGTTGAACTACGATTTAAGTTATCAAGTCAAAAGTACAGGCCATCATATGTGGCAAGAAGCGGTTTGTCGAGGCCATGAAAGCGGAAATAGCTGCAATCTGATTTCTTGCAAGCCAATTTTCCTTAAAATCGGCCAAAGATGTTTTTTATTAGATGAAGTTCACGTGACCTTCAAGTATGATCCAAAGACAAGTTATTCAAGCCATAGAAGACTTGCCTACATAAGTGGAAAGTTTACGGATGCGGCGTGGGAAAGCCTGCAAGGGAAAATCATATATGAGCTGGAGCAAGACTGGAATCGGGCTAGCCACACCATTTTAATCATTACCCGTTTCAGCCATTTCGCTATGCTAGATTATGATGGAAATGTTTTGCCTTTTACCAATGCGTTAATGGAAGAAATTAACAATAATGTGGGAGACCCCATTATGAAACTCCCTGTCACGATTCAAGTATGTTCTATTGTAGGAGACTTGGACATTATTGACAAAACAATTCAAAATACTCAGGGCAACACGTACGAGTTCTGTGACGTCATAACTGTGTCATCTTCTGTTAATATTGAGTCAAATTATGGAGAATGGAGAAAAGCAGATAGACAAATAGAGAATGGATCAACGCGTAAACCACTGGGTAATTTTATTACTGAAGAATTTGTTATCGTTCTCTGTGTCGTGGTTTTTGGAAGGCAGAGGGTATTATAAGAAGACATTTTTGATAGAGTGAATGCATTTACTACCACATTGAAGGTTCGAGCGTCACTCAGAATTAACCAATCAGAAAATAACCTACTTTTTAGCCCGTTCTATCCCCTTGATTAATGGGAGCGATCTATATTAAGGTTTTCGTCTAATCTAGTCATCGATCATATGGTGTGTTCCTGTACAAAGATTGGATATTTCTTAACAAATGTAAACACACTGCTGTTTTTTATGAAAGTTGTAAATAAACCGGCGAGGTGTCAATCTGAACAAAATGACCAATCGTGGTGTCAGATATTTCAATAGCTGTGAACTCTATTTACTATGTGGTATATTTTGAGCAAACATTGCAATGTGACCAAAGATCTCCAGCACATGGAAAGGCAATATCGATAGAAGCGCTTGGCTAAGAAACTCATAACATTGCCATCGGGAAGTATAACGGACCAACACACAAAACTGTGTATCCTTGAACGTTTATAGTCTGGTTAATACAGTTTAGTGAGCATTACTCATAACCGCGGATGGCAAAAAAAAAAATAACAAAGACATGAGTGACGTCATCTTCGAACTATCTATATATAACCAGTTTATTGAGATGAGACAAACTGAGTTATAGTTAGTAACAAAAACCCATTGGTTGAACTATTGAATACAACTCACGATTTGTTTTCTTTTGTAGCCGTCGACTTGTATTTCCACGTGATATGGTCAGCGTCAGTGTGTAGTCTTCTTTAACTTATAGAAAGTTCGAAGATGACGTCACTCAGGTCTTTGTTATTGTTTTTTGCCATCCGCGTTTATGAGTAATGCTCACTGAACTGTATTAACCCGACTATAAACGTTCATGGATACACACAGTTTTGTGTGTTGGTCCGTTATACTTCCGGATGGCAATGTTGTGAGCTTCTTAGCCAAGCGCATACTATCTATAGATAGTATTAAGCAGTTCACAACAATTCCATCCGAAAGTATAACTTGAACATTTATTGGTTAATACAGTTTAGTCATAAACGCGGATGGCAAAAAACAAAACAAAACAATAACAAAGACCTGAGTGATGTCAACTTCGAACTATCTATAGATAGAATGCGCTTGGCCAAGGAGTTCACAACATTGCCATCCGGAAGTATAACGGACCAACACACAAACTCTGTGTAACCATGAACTTTTATAGTCTGGTTAATACAGTTTAGTGAGAACAACTCACAAACGCGGATGGCAAAAACAATAACAAAGGCCTGAGTGACGTCATCTTCGTACTATCTATAGCCTAAATGAAAAAATGAGCTTCTATATAGTGCAATATCCACTAAACGTGTTCAAAGCGCTTTACAAGGGGTCCCTGGCCAACAGCAACACTTAACTTGTAGGACGAGACATGACGTCTATTAGGCGATATTACATTTTATTCGGACAGAGACAACGCTGTTGACGGCCAGGTACTCATTTTACACATGAGTACGGTTAAAGAATGTGAATAAAGAGCCTTTTCCAAGGACTCAACTATGCGCCGAGCGAGGCTCGAACCCAGGACCTTCCGATCCGAAAGCGAGTGGCATACCACGAGACCACATAGACTGACACGAGAACCCACCAGGACTTCAACTTTGATGTCATTTTTTAGGTTTTTGCACCGTTGAGTGAGCTGTCGTTCGTCGTGCTCAAGGAAAGAAGTGATTCTATTGGTTGACTTATTTAATACAACCCACGATTTGATTTCTTTTGTGGCCAAAGACTTGTCTTTTGACGTCATTTTTGGTAGGTGCCAGGCTATAAAAGTTAACGATGGTTAAGTTAAATACTCACAACATCCGCCAGCAGGCTATAACATACAAACACACAAAACTATGTCTAGCCTTAAACGTTTACAGTCTAATTAATACAATTTAGTGAGAACTAATCATTAAAACGACTGGCCAAAAAAATTTTAAAAAAGAGCTTAGTCACTTTCAATCCTTCTATAGATAGTATGCAGATGACGTCACTCAGGCTTTTGTTATTGTTTTTGCCATCCGCGTTTGTGAGTTGTTCTCACTAAACTGTATTAACCAGACTATAAAAGTTCATGGTTACACAGAGTTTGTGTGTTGGTCCGTATACTTCCGGATGGCAATGTTGTGAACTCCTTGGGGACACCGTGGTCCAAGCGCATTCTATCTATAAGATTACGATAAATTACGGTGGACACCAGGGACAAATCGGTGACAAACCCATTCCTTCTTATCAAGGATCATTTCAATGCATGAGTGATTTTCCTCCAACTAATGAATCGTTTAAGAAGAAAGGATCGTTTTGCCAAGGGCAGTTTCAAGAAATGTCTCCACTCCTTCGTTGTAAATTAATAATTATCAACTCAACAATATTATAGCTGGGGTTTTTTTTCTTAGAATGTATCGAAGGGACAGATTTGACGTCACTCCGCTTCTTAAAAATTGTTTGTAGAAACCCGTTTTAATGGTTTCTTATCACAAAGTTATATTAATTCAATTCAAATGTTTGTTAAGGGAACTATATATACAATAAAATATATATATCATATAATATATATATAGTTGTATGTATGTATGTATGTATATGTGAATATAATAAATAAATAAAGAGAAAAAATAAATAGATAAATAAGTGAATATATAAATAAATTTCCCCATAGTTGACCATGGGGACACCGTCGTGTTACAAAGACACACATAAATCAATAAATATCCCCATAGTTGACCATGGGGACACCGTCGTGTTACAAAGACACACATAAATAAATAAATATCCCCATAGTTGACCATGGGGACACCGTCGTGTTACAAAGACACACATAAATCATTTTCCAGTAAACAAAGTAAAATGGTAACCATCAATCCTAATTTCAGTATATAAATGGAATAACCCAGGCGTCACCCGCAGTGCAAAGCCGCAAATTGAGCCAGGGCGAGATGATTTACTAAAGGCCACACAGTGCAGCGGCGGGTGATCGAACTCGGTACATTTAAGTACGAAGCAAAGACCGTACCACTGAGCCACGCT
>NC_088372.1:38976258-38983758 GCF_034508935.2 Berghia stephanieae
GAGAATGAGCGCTGCATAAATGTGTATTATTATTATTATTATATATTATTATTATTATTATTATTATTATTATTATTATTATTATTATTAGCAGGGACGCCCGAGGCCTCCCAATCGTATGACTTGGAGATGAAATGATCTATAGAAATATCAATACTAGTACAGCTATCCGTTATAGGAACTCCGACAACGTGAGGTGAGAATTATATTATATATATATATATATATATATATATATATATATATATATAGGTGTGTGTGTGTATGTGTGTGTGTGTGTGTGTGTGTGTGTGTGTGTGAAATTTATTTGCGAAGTTCCAATACCTAGTCCATCCCGACAGAATACCGCTTTGAAACGGTGGGTCCCAAAATTATTCATTCATTCATTCATATCCTTCCTCTAGTTTTCATTCGTACACGATTCATACCTTACATTGTATCAGACGTAGACACGCCAATACATTCCTTCAAGTATGTATAACGTTACAATGCCATTCTCCAGCATGTTGTTGAGTCATACTAATGGAGGTTTAGACCCAAACACGTCCCAGTCTCTATCTCTGAAGTCTTTGGTTGCTACAATCAATATCACGAGATAGGCCTATAGTAATCTTAGTAAAGAATTGCTTAAAACGGGAACCGTTTATTGGGAATACTGATTTATTTTATTACACACAATATTTTCTTCTATTAAGCGAGGACGAGAGACGCATGCGCACAACCAACATGACGTTCTCTCTCTAATAACTTCTCCGCCGGTGACGTCACAGACTATGGGTGGCGTCCAATCAAGGAACGCTACTCTTCCACTAATCTCATTCCCTATAGATTGGCTTACAACCATCGACTCAGAGAGAGAGAGAGAGAGAGAGAGAGAGAGAGAGAGAGAGAGAGAGAGGGGGGGGGGGGAGAGAGAGAGTTTTGGAAATGTCTCTGTATTTTGATAATGAGGCCAATTAATTAAACTCCGAATTAAAGTCAGTACCGACGTGTATATTAAAAAGAAAAGTTCTTACTCCGAACTAATTGCTACACAAGGAAACCAAGATCAAGCAATTAGTTTGGAGTAAGAACGTTTCTACGGACATTACAATGGATTACGCCGACTGAAGACGTGGTAGACACAGAAACGAATCATCTCGGCCACAAAAAATGTGAGTGACAATTTGCATTCTATATTAGCTCTAACCATCATTATCGAGCACTTTCGTACCTACGAGTACCCACCAACACTCATATATATATATATATATATATATATATATATATATATATATATTATATATATATATATATATATTGATATCCGAACGCTATTATGGGCTTAGCTTAGCATTGTTGTAATGAACAATATTCTTGCGTCATTCTTTTGAGATTTCCATGACAACAATGAGCCCAGAATGATCTGAGTTATTAGATCTGCAAATTAGTGTACATTGGTCAGTAAGGTAAATTCCATCATGACCAATTTTCAGTTACCAGTATTCTGTGATAGCATTTTTCCATTTTACATTGCCGTATTGATACATTTTTCCTGACATTTAAAGTTGTGTAAAACGGACAGTGAATGATACAATGCAAGCTATATGAGATTCTGTAACTAAATATAAACTATTGTATAAGGCATTTAAATGATAAATCATATATATATATATATATATATATATATATATATATATATATATATATATATATATAATATAAATATATATATATATATATATATATATATATATATAATATATATATATAATCTGAAAACTTTCCGAAGCAAACAAACAAAGCAACCCAACAGAAAACGAAGACAAGCCAAAATGAACATATAAGATAATGGCAAGCAGCCAAGTAAGACAACATTATGAAGAATGAACATTCTGGCTAAAATGATTTACGATGTTTTGTCAACATATTTCAGAATTTATTTAGAGTTGACATTTGCCGAATCGAAAGGCATCTGTCTTTTGTCAACAATAGCCTAAATAACAATAGACATCCGGTGGAATTTCATGCAAAAAGAGATGCCTTTTCTCGTTATACATTCACAGAATTGGGCTTTTTTAAAAATGAAAATCAAAACAAACAAAAATACCTGAATATTCATATAGGGCAATGTCTACTAAATGTACCCAAAGCGCTTTTCAAGGAATAACTAGCCAACAGAAACACTCAAAATATAGGACGGGACATGACGCCTGTTGGAAAATATTACAATTTTTTTTCGACAGAGAGCATGCTGTTGACGGTCAGGTACTCATTTTACACCTGAGTATGGTGAGAAAATGTAAGAAAAAGAGCCTTTTCTATGGACTCAACTTTGCGCCGCTCAGATCGGGCCTCGAACCTAGGACCTTCCGTTTCAAAAAGGGAGTGTCATACCACTATACCACATAAACTTTGCGAAAGACCCAGGTTTGAGAATTTTGCCAAGATGAGGCTCATTGTACTCCAGTGTAAAATGAGTACAAAGCCATTAATAGCGTTGTCTCTGGAAAAAAAAAGATAATATCGCCTAACAGGCGTCATGTCTTGTCCTATATGTTACATATTGCCGTTGGCTAAGGACCCCGTGTGAGACTTTGAGCATGATTAGAGGATATCGTTCTAGAAAAAAGCTTAAGTTTTTTGCTTCTATTTATTTTTTTTTTTTGGGGGGGGGGGGAGGGGGAGGGGGAAGGGGGGAAGGGGGGGGGAGGGGGAAGTGGGGGGGGGGGGGGAGGGGTAGTTTCATCTAATTGAACCAGAGAAGAGCAACCAACAGCGACACGTAACATGGAACGAGGCATGACGCCTGTTATATGGGATATTACAATTTTTCCCCGACAATGACAACGCTGTTAACGGCCAGGTACTCATCTTACACCTTAATACAGTGAGAGAACTCAACTGTGCGCGAGGGGGGGGACTCGAACCCAGGACTTCCCGATACACCTAGCAACACGTTTCTCAAGGTCCCGATGGTGCCCACAAAGACATGCAGCACGGATGTAGACAGGCTACCAAGATATTTGTGGTCAATAGGATTCAATAGTCTGATGTGACATCCGCCCAGCAACCAGCATCTTGGTTCAAAACAAAGAAAATCGGTACATTTTATTCTTCATGCTGGCTAGAACTTTTTCACAAGTCATGTGATCAGAATGTATAAAAGTCAAAACATGATCAGATTTATAATGTTTTTTCTCCTCTGGATACACTTTTATGCTCGTCGGAGATATTTCTTTATAAGGGCGTCGCCATTGTTCCGATAGTTACTATGCGTCATTACGAGGGAAGTGACGTCACGACTTTTGAAGCCTCTTCCTGATAAATAGTTTATAATATCTGTCTTCTGAATAAGTCCACAAAGCATCCTTCAGAGCCATTAGGCTAATTGATCCGTAGTCTATCCCGGTTTCTATAGCGTGAAACGGATAATAGCAATTGCTTGCTACCCTTTGGATAGGACGCTAGACCCAGCTGTGTGTAACTTTGAACGTTAATAGCCTGGTTGATTTGATTTCATGGGAACTAGACACAACCAGGCTGTCTAAAAATAATTACAAAGAACAAAGTGACGTCAACTACATTCCTTCTATAGCTCAGTCCAGGCGTAATCTGCAAAAAAAAAAAAAATCAATTACTGAATTGATTGGCAAGTCAAGTCACAAAGTCCCAGGTTTGAGGGTTTTTTTCTTTTTTGCAAAACTTCAACAGGTAAAACAACATCAACAACACCACCACCACAACCAATAATAATGATAACAACAACAACAACAACATTAACAACAACAAACACCACCACCGCCACCAATAATAACAACAACAACAACACCACTACCACCAATAATAACAACACCAACATCACCACCACTTCCACTACCAATAACACCACCACCACCACCACCACGACCACCACCAATAATAACAATAACAACGACAACAACAACAACAGCAACAACATAATCACCACCATCACCATCACTACCACTACCACCAATAATAACACACAAAAAAATTCTTACTCAAACACAACAGGTACATTCTATACATAATATTGTTCAGCAAAATGAGCTCTTCATCATTGTATCAAGTTTTAAAGCTAAAAAAATAATTTTAATATTCTTTACATTATTTGATGCGCAAAAAAATCAGAATGACATAAGTGTAGGCTGCATCGTAACCGACGTGCACTTATTTGCAGGTCTGATAACCCATTTCCTTACGGGCTCATTGTTTTGATGGAAGTCTCCAAAAAATGACGCAAAATATTGTCCATTACAACAATGTGAAACTAACCCATAAGCGGGTTCGGATGTCAGACCTGCATATATGAACATGTTGATCGTAACGAATGTGACGACTTCCCTATGATTGGTATGGAGAGGGTTAAATCTCCTGGTGCTGATATTATGATGTATTATTTAAGTGGCGCAATACGTTGTTAACAATCTTAAAACAAACAGACGTCACCCGTCTTCCCAAATGAGCCTACATGTTCTTCGCGTACACTGACAGTAAAGTTTTTCTATTTATTTCTTTTACTTTAAGGGGAGGCGGCGTTTATATATATGCAGGTCTTACACCCGAACCCGCGTATGGGCCTAGATTAACTTTGTTGCAATGGACAATATTTAACGGCATTTTTCTTTTTAGATTTCCATTACAACAACGAGCCTATAAGGAATTAGGTTATCAGGCCTTCAAATAAGTGCATGTCGGGGAGGGATATATATATATATATATATATATATATATATATATATATGTATATATATATATATATATATATATATATTATATATATATATATATATATATATTGTTTGTTTGAGCTTTTTTGTTTTGTTTGTTTTGTTTGTTTGTTGTTGTTGTTGTTTTTTTTTTTTTTGTTTATTTTCTTATTATTTTGATAACGATATTATAGTGAAGAAATGTTTGTGGCCAAAATGGGAAACCATGTACATTGCCAGTGTGAGACAGATCTACCCACCCTTCCGTATTCCGGCAAAGCATGTAGATGTTAAAAATTTTAGCCAGAAAACTTGCCCTTCAAATATCACTCTATAAAAACGACCCTCATCCTGTCTAAAACTCCAGTATTTGACTGACGTCCCAGATTTGAGATTTTTGACAAGGTGAGGACCATATTAATCGATTGATATTTGAAGGATGAATTTTCTGGCCAAAATTTTAATCCGTGTTTATTTTTCTTCAAAGTACACAAGAATTTTGAATACCTTTGGATTAAAATAACCCTCAAATTGTCAAAAAATAGAAAATATGTCACTTCATTTTTTAAAAACATTTTACAAATTGAAGCAAAATGTTCGGTCAGAGGTAAAATAAAAGTGTTTTGTCAGATTGTGAAAGCGGTTAGAAGGTAAGTTGGCCAAAGGAGGGGACAGGGATGAGACTATGTAAACAATACGGTTGGCAACGTCGAAATCTTCCTGACGAAAGCATAGATTTTGGTAACAAGAGTGCAAACTGGGAACATGGCTCTCTCGCTATTTTGGTATCCATTTAAGTGAATTGTGGCAAACTGTCAAGGATTTACCACTGTTAACTCCCAGCTTACCACACCTTTTCATGATCTCCCCCCCCCCCCCCCCAATATCACACTCACCCAAGATAACGATAAATATCTATTAAAACTAAAATTCAAGAATAAGCAAATGTCATGTGAGATTTTGATCAGAAATGCAATGCCCACAACACGAAGTAAAGTTCCATTAGATCAAGCAAAAATTTGTCCTCAATTTTTTGTGAGCAAAATAATTATGAAAAGGAACTATTGCTGGTTGCATTGTTGAAATTGTTGCTATTTTGTCAATGTTGGTAAGCAGAGGCTAAATCCTCTACATTTTATTCTCTTTCAAAGTCATTAGAGCCATGGAACATTCCTACTCACTTCATTTCCTGTTACTGGAATAACCCAGGCGTCAGTCGCGGCACAGTGTCACAAAGAGAACCAGGGCAAGGCGGGTAGTCGAACTCTGTACCTTTCGGGTAAGAAGCAAAGACCATACTGCTGAGCCAAGCTGCAGACAGAACCGGTATCAGTTAATTCTAATTCCAATGGGTCAGTGTCATATCATAGCCGACAACCCCCAAAATGTTGATAATTTCATTTGTCTCTTTGGTGTTTCAAAAAGATTTTCATGACTATACCTTGTTTATTCATGTATTTATAGGGAATGAGATTAGCGGAACAGTAGCGTCCCTTGATTGGACGTCACCTAACAGAGAGAACGTCAATTTGGTTTAGAAGTGTCTCAAGCCGCTTTCACCGGAAGCGAGGACGAGAGACGCATGCGCACAACCAACATGACGTTCTCTCTCTAATAACTTTTCCGCCGGTGACGTCACAGACTATGGGTGACGTCCAATCAATGGACGCTACTCTTCCGTTAATCTCATTCCCTATTGGCAATTTACACCACACTCAAATACTATGATGATGAATACCAACAAACCTTTAGAGCCATTGAAGCCATGGCGTGGGAGTTTGTCCCGGTTTCTCGATGTTTGAAAGGGCTTTAATCATTGCTAGCAATATGTCGGGTAAAACACGAAGACCCTTATTTAATGCCAATGTACATTATAAAGCAGATCTGACAGACCAATGTACTACCCAATCGCTGCTGGTAAGTGGGCAGAGGGGTCAGAAGAAAATAAATCTCCACTCAATTTAGCATTGATTACGTCCCCCTTACTTGAAATGTGAGGTCTCTACTAATTGACCAATCATGACTCCTCAATTCATTTGGTTATAAAGTTTGTTCGTTTGTTTGTTTGCTGGGTCGGATTTTCTCCTTTTTTCTTTTTTTTTTTGTTGTCTTGTTTAGTTTCTTTGCGGGTTTTTTCTTCGTTTTTCGTTTGTTAGTTTGATTTCTTTGGGCTTGTTTGTTTTCTTTTTATTTGTTTGTTTTAGGAGTTTATTTTTTGTTTTGTTTCGTTTGTTTTGCCATGGGTTTTTAATTCTCATTTTTGAGTGCCTCTTATTAATTAGCTTTGCTTTTAATATATTATATTATAAATACTGAGCTCAGTCTTACACAGCCTTTGCCACAATCAAATTACGAAACTGGTCACACGATGGCCGGGTTGTTTGTATTCTTGATTTTTAACTCTATGGGCGTGGGTTGTTGGACGAGAAGAGCTGACGGACAGCGAGATGAATGTGTCGACGATTATGCGAGGGATTTCGCCTATGTAAAATCTTCACGTTACTTTTCTTGTTTGTTTTTTTGGGATTTTAACACTGTTACAACAGCACTGAACAGCTGTGCTGTAATTTGTATTTTGTAATCCGCTGTTCATTTTGATTTTCCCTTAGTATGTCATTCATGAAATACATTTTATTCTGTTTTCTTAAGAACAATTATTTTTTCTTTTGCTTTGATGTCCGAGTTGTGTGCGATAATTTAACTATTTAAAAAAAGCAAAGGTCTTTGAGAAAGATACGAGACCAAATGGGTGGCAAAACTTAAAATCTTAACCTCAATTGCACTTTTTTGA
>NC_088372.1:38986258-39006258 GCF_034508935.2 Berghia stephanieae
TAACTATAACATTAAACAGATATTTCACTCCTACTTATTTTCTCTCTCTCCCCCTCTCTCTCTCTCTCTCTCTCTCTCTCTCTCTCTCTCTCTCAACATATCATAGCCGCTGTTGGCCATTGTGGATAAGATTGCATACATATACATACAACGCCTGAACAATCTGGTCAGGTGTCCCAGGGTTCCAATCCCCGGGCTGGTATTTTGGGTCATGACGTCGGTGTGGTCAAACCCCCTTAGACTGTATGAAGTTGACCATTTATATGCCGTACTCGCATGAGATCGTGGCCTTCGTAAAGTTATGGCCTGACACTTACCAAAAGCTGACGTCAAAATGCCAGTCTTTGGCCACAAAAGAAAACAAATCGTGAGTGGGCAACTCGGCGTCAGCAAGCGTGTGTGTACGTCTGTGTGTGTGTGTGTGATTATGTGTGTGTCTTTGTTTGTCTTAGGTTCGTAGACCATTACATTGTAGAGCGCCTCCGAGCACCTCAGTGGAAGCCTAGAGCTATACAAATGACTTATTATTATTATTATTATTATTATTATTATTATTATTATTATTATTATTATTATTATTATTATTATTATTATTATTATTATTATTATTATTATCATTATTATTATCATCACCATAAACGTCACATGGTATTTCAGTCGTCAATGCCCCGTCCCGAGTCTAAGCGTGAGGACGTGTTCTCTTCCATCCAGGACTCTCCTTCAGAGCCATTAGGGTTATGGAGTCGGGAGTTTATCCCAGTTTCTGTAGCGTGAAACAGACAATAGCAATTGTTTGCTACCCTTTAGATAGGACGCTAATCAATTAAGTACTTTCCGCCAGATCAAACATATCCAGGTGCACGTCTCACTACCCATTATTTATCATCATGCTCGAGTAAAGCACTTTACATTCCTTACCACAATAACAGAGAGCTGAGTGATGTCAATTTCGTTCCATCTATAAGGTCACTGAGTTTACACGGTGTAAATAATAGTGAGCCATCGTGTTGAAAGGAATAGAATATTTGACGTTAATTTAAAGTTCAGGAAAGTAAATGTTTGATTTTCCTTTCACCTGCCTAAATAATGTGTGGAGTGGAGTCCCCAAATCGTCAGTGTGTACAAATTTGGGTAGATTGAAATTAACATCCCGTCCTAGAGAAGAATACTTTGGTTTTGTTTGTGTTGTTGGTTTTGGTTGTTGTTTTCTTTTGTGTTTTTTTTTTGGGTTGGGTGGGGGGGGGGGGGGGGGTGGTGTTTTTTTAACATAAAGAGAGGGGGAAAATCTCTCTCTCTCTCTCTCTCTCTCTCTCTCTCTCTCTCTCTGTGTGTGTATGTGTGTGCGTATCTCTATCTCTTTCTTTCTTTCTTTCTTTCTTTCTTTCTCTCTCTCTCTCTCTCTCTCTCTCCCTCTTTATTTCTTTCTTTCTCTCTCTCTCTCTCTTTATCTCTCCCTCTCTCTCTCTCTTCCTTTCTCTCTCTCTCTCTCTGTCTCTTTCTCTCTCTCTCTCCCTCTCTCTCTTTCACTCTCTTTCTCTCTCTCCCCCTCTCTCTCCCCCTCTCTCTCCCCCCTCTCTCTCCCCCTCTCTCTCTCCCCCCTCTCTCTCTCTCTTTCACTCTCTTTATCTCTCTCTCCCTTTCTCTCTCCCCCTCTCTCTCTCCCCCCTTCTCTCTCTCTCTCTCCTCTCTGTTTTGGACGTTATCTAGACTTTATTTTAACCACGCCATCATAATTGATTTATGACCTAAAAGTGCCATAATTTTTTTTTTCAAAAACAAACCAACTAACGAATTGGATGACTTTGATGATAAATGACCTCATTTGGATCCTGTCAATCAATTCGACCTCACCGTGACGAGGTCAGCCGTTCGATTGTGTACGCAGTTAGATATTTGACTGATTAGTCGGGTGTATACACTGGCCTTTGTTTGATCTCATCATATATAATACATACACCAATACAGTAGTATTGTGATTTATGCATAGAGCCACATTAATGAGATTTGTATTGTCCTTATACCGTTGGGTGCGTCTATGTGTGTTGTTGTTTGATTTTTAATTATTTTTTTTTTCGTTTGTTTTCTTATTTTTTGGTTGTTTGGTTTTGTTGGGTTTTTTTTTTGGGGGGGGGGGGGGGGGGGGATTGTTTTGTTTGTTGTTGTTTTTTTTTAGTTTATCCTTTTTTAAGGGGGGGGGGGATATATGTTTTGTTTGGGTTTTTAAAATTTTATTTAGGGGAGGGGGTGTTAGGCAAGATTTGTCCCTATTCCATTTCAAAACATTTGTAAGTGGAGCCTACTAAAGTCTACAACGTCAATTGATTTAGATGACAGATATGTTTGGCCAGCTTGTTGTCTTCTCGATGGAACGGGAACTGGACATGTGATTCTATGTCCGGCTATGCACTCTAGTGGTATGACACTCGCCTTCGGCTCGGAAGCTCCTGGGTTCGAATCCCGAGTGACGCATAGTTGAGTCCTTGGAAAAGGCTCTTTACTCACATTCTCTCATCGTTATCATGTATAAAATGAGTACCTGGCCGTTAACAGCGTTGTCTTTGTCCGAAAAAAAATAATGTAATATCGCTTAACAGGCGTCATGTCTCTTCCTACATGTCCAGTGTTGCAGTTAGCTAGGGATTTCTTGTAAAGCGCTTTGAGCCCGTTTATTGGATATTGTGCTTGGAAAAGGCTCTTTAATCACATTCTCTCACCACACTCAGTGTAAAATGAGTACCTGGTCGGTAAAATCGGTGTCTCTTTATGGGAAAAAATGTAATATCGCCTAAGAGGCGTCATGTCTCGTTCTATGTGTTAAGTGTTGCTGTTGGCTAGGGACCCATCATAAAGCTTAGAGCATGTTTAGTGAATATTGATCTGTATCAACGCTCACGTTTCTGGGTTTTTAAAAAATGTATTATGTCGGTGTGAACAAGATGACAAATAATTATTTTTAGTTTGAAAAGAGATTTGTCAGTTTTTGTCATTACAAGAAACTCCACGAATTGTCCTCCATAGGGAATGAGATTAGCGGAAGAGTAGCGTCCCTTGATTGGACGTCACCTTACAGAGAGAACGTCAACATGGTTTTGCGCATGCGTTTCTTTCGTCCTCGCTTTCGGTGAAGTGTCTCATTCATAGCTGTCACCGGAAGCGAGGACGAGAGACGCATGCGCAAAACCATATTGACGTTCTCTCTCTAATAACTTCTCCGCCGGTGAATGTCCAATCAAGGGACGCTACTCTTCCGCTAATCTCATTCCCTATAGGGAACAAAAGTAGTGTGGCGTCATTATACAGGTTCCGATCTCCTTGGAAGTGTGAAATGAGTCCTCCGGAGGAGTAGATACACACACCGTGCACGTTCTCTCTGTAAATAAAACAATTTGTAATGTAAACAATACGAAGCGTTCGCTTAGTAACGGGTCGTAAGGAACCAATTGAACGGTTCTTTTTCGTTTACATTTCAAAACTTTCAGAAAGGATGTGTCAAATATTACCCTGTCGTCTTTACGGGTTTTCAGTGATGTAAGTATGTCTCTATTGCCTTTGTTACTGACTGAAGAAGGGTTTGTGCTCGAAACGTTCCGTGTTTGGAATTTTGTTCTCTTTTGAGGCTGCTGTATTCATTTTTTGGTCATTTACCTTTTTCAGTCCACACATTCTAGCAGCGGCTTGGTTAGTAAACCTTTAATATAATATAGATGGAACGATATTGACGTCACTCAGGTCGTTGTTCTTGTTTTTAGACAGCCATTTAAATGATTAATACTCACTAAACTGTATTAATCAGACTTTTAACGTTTAATGTTACACATAGTTTTCTGTGATGGCACGTTATATATATATATATATATATATATATATATATATATATATATATATATCTCACTGGCGGATGTTGCGAACATTTAACCTAAACGCATAGCATATTAATGCTATGCATTTATTTAAAATATCCATAACACCTGCCAGATATAACGTACCAACATACACAAAATTTATTTAACCTTAAACGTTTCTAGTCTGATTTCATTCTATCTATGTGCGCTTGGCTAAGAAGCTCACAACATTGCCATCCGGAAGTATAACGGATCAACACACAAAACTGTGTATCCATGGACGTTTATAGTCTGGTTAATATAGTTTAGTGAGAATTACTCACAAACGCGGATGGTAAAAAACAATAACAAAGACCTGAGTGACGTCAACTTCGAACTATCTATATGATATATTTGGTCATTGTCCAATCAATAATCCAATCAAACAGCAGCATGTATTGATTTTGAGTTCTCTTTTGTATATATATATATATATATATATATATATATATATATATATATATATATATATATATATATATATATATATATATATATATATTTATTTAGGTCGCCATCACTATGGATATTTCCACTACAATATTCCTGGCGTTCCTCTTCACAGTTTTGTCCAACGTTAGAGGTGGGTATCGAATCGTGTTTTTTTAGACGATATTTGATTATCGGTCTTGTGGTCTTTGGTATGACATTAGACTTCTGATCTAGAGGCATCTGGTTTGAGTCCGGCTTTGGGCGTCGCTAAATTGAATCCCTGGAAAAGGATATCAATTTGATAGACCCCTTAGTCTGAATGCATTTTCTATGAGTAGATTCGATTTAACAGCTTTCCTTATGTCAGAGTTCTACTGTTCATTGTGTTTTGTTTGGTGTTTTTGTTTGTCTGTTTGTTTTGCTTTGATTTTTGTCTTTTTATTTTGTTTTGTTTTTGAGTATTTTTTGGTTTGTTTGGTGTTTTGTTTGTGTTTTTGTTTAATTTATTTAACAAATTTATCAATCTAATTATTTATTTATTTATTCGTTTGTTTGTTTTTTTTGTTTTTTTTTTGTTTTGTTTTTTGTTTGTTTGATTTGGTTTCTTCTTGATTTTACGGTTTGATTTGTTCATTGAAAATTCCATAAAAATGTATGAAATTTATTGCAATTGCCTAAAAATAAATCTTTGACCTTTGAACTATTTAAAGACATTGTACTTTGATATGATGTCTTTTTTTATATTATAGCCACTGTAACAATTAATTGGGGGTCCTGAGACCTCCGTAGGTAGAGCAACCGTTAAGCACTTAAAGGATCAAAGATCGATTCCGGGTGAAGTCGAGATTTTTTCCCCTGACCATCAGTGATTGGGTTTGCGGGGTATTTTAGTGCTGGCGGAAAATACTTGCGATAGACTAACTAGCGTCCTATCAAAAGGGTAGAAAGCAAATGCTATCGTCCGTTTCACGCTATAGAAACCGGAATAAACTCATGCTTGATGGGCCCTGAAGGTCACCGTAACAATTTGATTATTCTACATCGCAAAATAAAATTTCTCAACATAAAACTAAAGTTATTTTAGCTCAACGTTTGAGGTTGTTGCCCGCTTAACGAAATTATATTTTGTGACCCACAATCTCACTTCGGTATTATATCGGGCTTGATCGACGTGCACATAAATGCGGATCTGACATCCGAAACCACTTATGAGCCGGGTTTGACATTGTTGTAATGGACAATATTTTGCGTCATTTTTCGAGATGTCCTTTACAACAATGAGCCCCCATAAGGAATTGGATTATCAGACCTGCAAATAAGTGCACGTCGGCTTGAACCAAAACCCAAAAATTGAAATTGAAGTCAAATAAAGACAGGTAAGCATTTTTATGGTTTGCTTTGTTGTTGTGTTTTTGTTTTTTGTTGTTTTTTTTTTGTTTTTTTTTTTTAATCGATTATTAAAAAATTGCACATAATTGGTCTCCATGAAATCTGTGTAAGTTAACTTGGCGTGTACTTGTTTTCTATTATGTTGACCTAGTTTTTACTCAAAGTTCAAAGGTTACATAAAGTTGAAAAGTCATGTTAAAAATAATCAAGAATCTCAAGTTAATCCATACTTATCCGAACGAGCGACCACCTGAGCTCTATCTCTTCGGTCTTGTGCCATGACGTAGAAATTAGATGTCTTTTGTAGTTGTTCCAGGTGACTATAAAGTGTGTTACTGATGCTTGGATTTGGTGGGAGGAATGTGCATCTCAGTTCTTCAAGAGGTTGACATTCAAGCAAGTGGTGTGTTACTGTTTCATTGGGGTGTTTACATAGGGGGCAGGAAAGTTAATCCATAAAATATTCTATCCTACAGAAACAGAGAGTAAAGAATTCATACGCGTGTGTTACTTCACCAGCTGGTCAAATTCCCGCCAGTCTGCCTACGCCAGATATGACATCAAAGATATAGACCCTGCCCTGTGCACGCACATCATCTACGCATTCGCCAAGCTGGACACTAGCAGCAAACTCATGGTAGCGGCTGAGCCCCTCGTGGAAGATTCTAGACCTGGATATGGGGGACGCTATAAGTAAGTGACAAGCATTGTTGTTTTGTTGTAGGTTGTTTCTTGTTTGTTTTTTGTTTTTGTTTTTTGTTTGTTTTTGTGTGTTGTTGTTTTTCTTTTTGTTTTTTTTTGTTTTTTTTTTTGGGGGGGGGGGGGGTGGAGGGGGGGGGGGCGGGTTGGGGTGGAGGGAGGGGGGGGTGTTTGGTGTCGGCTGCAGAAGGGTTTTGAGTCCGAAAAATTCCGAATTTCGCATTTTGTAGTTTTTTAAAGCTGATATGATTATTTTTGTTTATTATTTTTACAGCCCGCAGCTTCTAACAGCTTTCTGTGACTTTGTATTGTAAGAGCGTACGACATTATGTGACCAGATTCTCAATCAAGTATTTTGTAGTGTTAAGACAGATGAGGCCAAGTTCAATTGATCTTCGCTGTACTCTTAAATAAAAACCCAACTCGTATTTAAAATTGTGCGGCTATGTAGTCTAGTGGTATGACACTCGCTTTCGGATCGGAAGGTCCTGGGTTCGAGCCTCGCGCTCGGCGCATAGTTGAGTCATTGGAAAAGGCTCTTTACTCGCATTCTGTCACCGTACTCAGGTGAAAAATGAGTGCCTGGCCGTTAACAGCGTTGTCTTTGTCCGAAAAATTGTAAAAATCGCCTAACAGGCGTTATGTCCCGTTCCACATGTTAAATGTTGCTGTTGACCAGGGACCCCTTGTAAAGCGCTTTGGATACATTTAGTGGATATTGCGCTATATAAAGCTCAATTATAATTTTTAAAAAAACTTTTTAACGAACCTCATCTTGGCAAAAGCTCTCAAATCTTTACTCTGAGGAAAACCTCCCAAATTCCCATATTTGAGAAGGGTTTTGGTTTGTTTTGTTTTGTTTTGTTTTGCCAAGATGAGGGTCATTTAAATCGATCGATATTTGAGGGACGAGTTTAGTTTTCAGGCCAATTTTTAAATCCAATAATTTTTGCATGTATGTCAACTTGTCAACCACTCTCAAACCTGGGGCTTCACAAAGTGCTTGGATACCCTTGTGAAAGATTTAAGCAGTGAGTCAGTCATCCCAGCTATCGGGTAACCTAAGTTGTGTTATGGTAGAACGTCTGCTCGGTAATCAGGAGGCCTGAAGTTCGATCCTTCGTCGAGGTGGACTGATGGGTTTTGGATGTTTTATTTTTCTTATATTTTCCTTTCGGCTTTGTCGGGCGCTATTTCATACATCATGATAATAATAATAATAATAATAATAATAATAATAATAATAATAATAATAATAATAATAATAATAATAATAATAATAATAATAATAATAATAATAATAATAATAATAATAATAATAATAATAATAATAATAATAATAATAATAATAATAATAATAATGGCATTTGAATAGCACCTTACCTCGTTTTCATTAGGCTCCAGGCGTTTAATACTTTTCATATATTTTTTCTTGCGCCAATGCCAGCTTCTTAATTTGATAAGACTTACTCAGGACAATAGATAGTATGCGCTTGGCCGAGAAGTTCACAACATTGCCATCCGGAAGTATAACGGACCAACACACAAAACTATGTGTAACCATGAACTTTTATAGTCTGGTTAATACAGTTTAGTGAGAATCACTCACAAACGCCGATGGCATAATACAATAACAAAGGCTTGAGTGACGTCAACTTCGTTCTATCTATCGATATAATATCCTTAAAGTGGTCTATACGCCGCGCATGAAATCTTTACACTCGGTAACAGTTTCTGTTGGATAGAATATTATAAGTATTAACATGAGTTTCTTTATTATTTTTGACATGACGATTCAACTTGATCGTTGATATAGTGTTAAATCCACTTTATGTGTTCAAATTGCTTTATAAGGGGTCCCAAACCAACAGCAACACTTGATATGTAGGTTGGGACATGACACCTGTGAGGCAAAATTACATAGATAGATCCAAAGCTATATGTGTCAGTTAAGTTCAGTGCATGACATAATCAGTATTTAGGTGAAAGTTTTTGATTTGCATTTTCTGAAAGAACGTGCTCCCCAGAGCATTTTAATCTTTATTTGAAATAAATCGGATGATTTTTCATGAAGTTATGGTCAGATGAATGGGAAAGGTATCCAGCAACTTTTCTCAAATTTCATACTTTTTCAACTTTACTCGCTGTAAAAAATATTTAGAATTGAAATTAAGCTTTGATATTTCCTGAAGATGTACAAAAACGGTTAATTTAATCATTTATGACAAGAACTCATTTTGGATAAAAATTGACCTTCTAACTAAACTTAGCAATATCTCAGTTCAAACCTTTTCACCATCCGACTGATTATGTCATTCACTGTAACATATTGTATGTCCTACAAGGTCACGATAGCTCAGTTCGTAAAGAACTAAAATCTTATATTACCAAGTCATTTTCATTTTTAAAAACCTGTTTTAGGGGGAGATGGGTTGTGGGGGGGGGGGGTTGCAACAGGTATTTATTTGCAGGTCTGATAACCCATTAAGGGCTCATTGTTGTTTTGGAAATGTTCTCAATTCATCGCAAAATATTGTCCTTATCAACAACGTTAAATAAAGCCCATAACCGCTTACTGGTATCAGACTTGCGGCTATGTATAATTTCTTTTGGTATCAATTCAAACCATCCCAGGTGCACATATTTGCAGGTCTGATAACCTAACGCAATAATGGGCCTGATTTAACATTAGTGTAATGGTTTAAAAGTATTTCCATTATAACAATGAGATCATAATAATAAATGGGTTATCAGACCTGCAAATATGTACACGTCAAACCCATGCAATCTTGAGACGAGAGGACATGAATGGAACAAAATTGCTAAATTTTTGGGGAAAGGGGGAGGGGATATATGTGTATCCAAAAGCATTGCCTCTTTCTAAACTTTTTTTTTAATCTTCCTCAAACACAGACAGTTTACAGACTTAAAAAGAAAACACAGTCATCTGAAGACCCTGTTGTCTATCGGGGGTCAATACGCCGGAAATGACGGGTTCAAGGCCATCACCGAGAATGACGTCATTTTAAAGAGGTTTGCCAAAAAGACCGTGGGATTTTTGAGGAAACGAAATTTTGATGGGATTGACATTGATTGGGAATATCCGACGAAGGAAACGAGACGTGCCTTTGTCAATCTTTTAATGGTATGTCTGATGAAAGCGAATGCTCGAAACAATATTGAGAAGCTGATCATAACTATATTTGAAATATTATATATACTTGCACAATTACAATAGCTGTCCACATCGACGAAAACACTTACCAATCAACTACAAACCTACCGAACCACTTCAACAAGCATCAACACACAACAAACCAAACTCATGTAACACACAGTCCCGACGATGGCTGAAAAGGCCTGAAACATCGATGTAGACTGACTCCAACATTGTGGTAAATATTATTATTATTATTATTATTATTATTATTATTATTATTATTATTATTATTATTATTATTATTATTATTATTATTATTATTATTATTATTTTATCTATTATTTTGTTCAGGCTCTCCGACAAGCGTTCGACGCCGAGTCCACTCACCACAAATTAATTCTGACCATAGCAGGCCCAGCTGGAAAATGGACGATTGATGACGGTTATGATATACCAAGTATTGCCAGGTAATTGCACATCATTGGAAACATCTTATTCTCGTCATAGTCATTATCAGCATCAACATCATCATCATCATCATCATCATCATCATCATCATCATCATCATCATCATCATCATAGGTTGGGTTTTTTTTTTTGGTTCTTTTTTTTTTGGGGGGGGGGGGGGGTGGGGTAGGGTGTGGAAGGGGGGGGGAGGTAGGGTGTGGAAGGGGGGGGGGGTGGCAGCGTGGCTTGTTTAAGTATTCATTTTCTTGCGGCTATTATGTGGTCCTGTTATGTTGTCTTGTGGCAAGACACTCGCTTTTGAATAGGAAGGTACTGGACTGGAGTCCCGCTCTGAGCGGCATATATCTGAGTCCTTGGAAAAGGCTCTTTACTCATAGTCTGTCACCGTGCTCAGGTGCAAAATGAGTACCTGGCCGTTAACAACGTTGTATCTATCGGGGAAAAAATATAATAGCGCCTTAAGGCCGCCATGTCTCGTCCTACATGTTACCTTTGGCTAGGTAGGAGGGACCTCTTGTAAATCGCTTTGAGCATGTTTAGTATGATGGTGAGAGAAAAAAAAACAAAAGCTAGAGATATCTTTATTTGTGACAAATCTCTAGGGTCCATATCAAGGGAAGACGAGAATAGTCAAGGCGTTAACCGCAGAGTAGCGCCGCAAAGTGAGCTAGGACGAGATGACTTGCTCAAGGCCACACAGCTAAGCAGCGGCGGGTGATCGAACTTTCGGGTACGAAGCAAAGACCGTAGCAATGAGCCACGCTGCTACTTCTGGCACTTTCCTCGTCAAACATTTTGATTTATTGTCTATTTAACATACTATGGAGATAAAGATAAAGGGAGCAAATCTGACTCATAAATGAACAATATTCATTAATGAGTCCGATTTACTCCCTTTATCTTTATCTCCATTGTATTGACTCATTTAGGCACCTCTATTTATTATGATATTCATTCTCCTCTATAAAGCAAAACAAACTCAATCCAAGTCTGATATTTCTGGCTATAAATTAAATTTTCAGTGTCTTAATCATCCCGACATAAACCCGTTTTGAGGCGAGAGATCACATGTTTCTCTCCATGACGGTGAGAGCTTGCAGATTTGCGTTCCATACATTTGTATGGCCAGGCGGGACACGATTTACAATTTACAACCATGTTATAAAACTCTTGGTTTTCTGTGTACACAACCACCATTATAAATTATCATCTGTTCTAAATATTTATTTGGCCAGCCGACTAATGTCGCTGATCTTTAGAATACTTATAGAGATTTTTAAAACTTGAGCTTTTATATAGCGCAATATCCACAAAACTTGCTCAATGCGCTTTACAAAAGAGTCCCTGACCAACAACAACATGTACCATATAGAACGAGACATGACGCCTGTTAGGCGATATTACAATATCTTTTAGACAGAGAGACCACCCTGTTGACGGTCAGAAGCTGATTTTACACCCGAGTACGGTGAGAGAATGCCAGAATGTGAACTCAGGACCCTCCAATCCGAGAGCAAATGTCATACCACACAACCACATAGCCGCATAAAGTCCCGGGTTTTAGATCTTGTGCCAAGATTTGGGTCATTTTAATCGATCCATATTTGACGGAAGAGTTTTCTGGTCCAAAGTTTTAAGACGTGTTTTTTCCAGATTAAGCCAACAAAGAGTCGATGTTTGTTGGTCGTTTTATTTTCTTTACTGCAGGGGCGTGGCTATATTTGTTAGTTTGGTGCCTGGCACCACATCCATTAAAAAAAAAAAAATAAAAAAATAAAATTCCCTTTATTCATCCCCAAGGGAAAATTTGTCTTTAGGGTCTATTCCAAGGGAAGACTGCAATAACCCAGGCGTCAGCCGCAGAGCAGCGATACAAAGTGAGCTAGGACGAGGTGACTTACTCAAGGCCACACAACACAGCGGCGGGTAATTGAACTCGGTACCTTTCGGATAGGAAGCAAAGACCGTACCATGAGCCACGTTGCCCCTTAAGCTGCCTCCTAAAAATGGACTATAGCATTTAAAAAAAATATTAAAACTGAGAAATGGTATACACTGCCTCTTGCTTATTTGAGGAAGCCTTTCCTTAATTTTTTTCTTTCTTTTGTATTTACAAATACAACATATTTTAAGTCATTTTCTTCTGACTCTGGCACCCCCTATACTGTAAGCATGCCACGCCACTGACTAAAAGCAAAGTAATGAAAACAATATTTTTAAAATGTAATCCATGTCCAGGTTTGTTGATTTTGTCAACATTATGACGTACGACTATCATGTAGCTGGCAGTGAGGTGGCAGCGTTCAACAGTCCTTTATATTCACGGAAAGACATCAGGTTTAATCCCACATTGAGTACGGTAAGCCAAGGCCTCGTGATAAATGCATCTGTCCCATAGCATATATTCACCAATCAATCAATCAATAAATTCATCAATCGTTCAATCTATCAATCAATTCCATAACTGGATCATCCATTACCGGATCTCTCATGCAATCATAATATCATTTGTACACAATTGCATCAATCCACAATGCATAAATCAATCAATCAATCAATCAATCAATTAATTAATTCATCAACCAATTAATCAATCAATTAAAAACATAGTTAGACCACCCATTACTGTACCTCATGAGTCGCTTATTGAATCAATAATTTGTTCACAAATGCACCAGTCTACAAAGCATGACTGTCAATCTACTATTTTATCAATCGATCAATCACAATTATAAACAGCCTCTCGGAATCAATTGGTCTAAGAATTCACCCTGCAAAGTCAAAGGTCTTGAGGATAGGTACGCGTCAAAGGGAGCAGATCAAAGTAAAAGATCAGGAACTCGAAGATATAGACACTTTCTGCTATCTCGGAAGTATAATTGACAAGGATGGAGGCACGGAAGCAGAGGTGAAAGCACGAATAGGAAAGGCACAGGCTGCATTCACATCTTTGAACAGAGTTTGGAGAACTAAAGATATCTCCCTTCAACTAAAGCTAAGACTTTTCAACTCAAACGTGAAGTCTGTCCTACTGTATGGATGTGAAACTTGGAACGCATCACAGGCATGTATAAGGAGGGTACAGATTTTCGTAAACAGGTGCATGCGTAAGCTACTCAGAATAAAATGGATGGATAGAATAAAAAATGAAGAAGTATGGAAAAGAACACAGCAGAAACCAGTGGGAGAGGATATAGGAAGAAGACGATGGAGGTGGATTGGACACACGCTTAGAAAGAATGACTCAACTATAACAAAGAAAGTATTGGACTGGAACCCTCAGGGCAGAAGATCAAGGGGAAGGCCACGAGGAACATGGAGAAGAATTAAAGAAGCTGATATACAGAGAAGTGGTAAGACCTGGAATGAGATAAAAAAGTTGGCTCAGGATAGAGAAGGATGGAAACTGTTTGTCTGTGGCCTATACCCTGACCCAGGGTGAAAAAGGCAATGATGATGATGATGATGATCAATCGATCAATCAATCAATAAATAAATCAATCAATCAATCATTCAATCAAGCAATCAAGCAATTCCATAAGTTGGCCAACCGTTACTGGATATCCTCGGGTCTCTCATTCAATCAATTATTCGTACACAAGGCATCCATCCACAAATCAAAAATAGATCTATCAGTCAATCAATTCATTCATCAATCAATCAATCAATTAATCCATCCATCAATGAATGAATGAATCAATCAATTTCAGAACTGGACCACCCATTACTGGATGTCCAGGGGGCTCCCATTGTCCAAGACGGTGGTTGGAGTGACCGGTGTAGGACGAAGGTAAACTCACCATACTGTTGGTCAATCTCCAATACTCGGTCAATCGTTAAGACAAGATACTATTATTAACAAGTTAACTTTCATATTCGGTGGTGATGATGGTGGTGATGATGGTGTGGTGGTGCTGATATTGATGATGATGATGATGATGATGATGATGATGATGATGATGATGATGACGATTATGATGACGATAATGATGATGATGATGATGATGATGATGATGATGATGGTGATGATGATGATGACGATTATGATGACGATGATGATGACGATGATGATGATGATGATGATGATGATGATGATGACGATGATGATGATGATGATGATGACGATGATGATGATGATAACGACGACCACGACGACGACGACGACGAGGATAGAATGCTTCTCAAACCCTTTTCCTTGAATGATGACACGATTATTCCCACAGATTTGTGTTGGCCAATGTGAACGACACATTAGTGGGGTCAAAGGTCACCAGGGAATCAAGGAAGGGAATGTTCTATGGCATCCCCAGCGGTCTTGCTTATCCAGAGGTTTGTATCTTTACTACAATACTCTGGACAAAAAAAAAAAAAAAAAAAAAAAAAAAAAAAAAAAAAAAAAAAAAAAAAAAAAAAAAAAAACAAAACACGAATTTAAAGAGATTTGGCTAGAAAACTCTGCCTTCAAATATCAATCGATTAAAATGACCTTCACCTTGGCCAAAATCTTTCGAAATTGGGACTAACGAAGACTCTGTTTTCAGAGTTTTTGCCAAAATGAGGATAAGTGTATTCGCTCGATATTTGAAGGTCGAGTTTTGGGGTCAAAATATTGAACAGTTATTATATCTGGTTGATGCTATTGTAATTTGTTGAGTTTTGCTTTTGCTTTTTCTTTAAAAATCTGTTTTCGTTTTATTTGATATTTTATGGTATTTTGGCCGAGATTACTTTTTTTGAAGGTCTGATAAGTCACATTGTCATACATAGGTTCATACTTCCGGTTGGGTCTCCTGACCTCTCATAATGGAGAGAGATTACTTATTTTGCTGTGTCATGTATCCCCCCTATAATATCTATTTTCTCTTTCCATGTTGCCCTCTGTGTGTGTGTTCTGGATTGAAGTTGCTCGGGGTTTTGTTTCTGTTCTTGTCTTGAGTGTGTGTGTGTGTGTGTGTGTGTGTGTGTGTGAATGTGTGTGTGTGTGTGTGAAAGTGTGTGTGTGTGTGTGTGTGTGAAAGTGTGTGTGAGGGGACGACTCTCAGTTACTTGTCATAGATTTTTAAAAAATTCAGTTTTATATATAGCGCAATATCCACTAAATGTGCTCAAAGCGGTTTACAAAGGTTCCCTAGTCAACAACAACATTAAACATGTATAACGGGACATGCCGCCTGTTAGGCAATATTACAATTTTTCGGACAAAGACAACGCTGTTAACGGCCAGGTACTCATTTTACACCTGAGTACGGTGAGAGACTGTGAGTAAAGAGCCTTTTCCAAGGATTCAACTATGCGCCGAGCGCGAGGCTCGAGCTCAGGACCTTCCGATCCGAAAGCGAGTGTCATACCACTAGACCACATAGCCGCATAACAGAGAGGTGATAGTCTATCAATATTTCTTTCTAATAGACTATAAAATTTAAAGGTTACACATATTTTTATGTGTTAGTTACTTTTAATTTGGCGAGCAGAACTTGTGAACACTTTACTTAACCCTCTCCTTAGTACATACAGCAAAATCGTCACATTTGTTACGACACAATTTACGTTTTTCTCATCCAGATTTATTTTGTACATCATAAACTTTGAAGAATGATCTTTGTTTTAATTATTAAGAACATAAAGTTGTTTTGTAGAGAGCTTGTTTTGAGTTTTAAAAAATCAATTTTACCGCTGGGCAAGCCTGCCATTTTGGGAAAATTACTGAGAATGATCGGTAAGGAGAGAGTTAAACGCTCACCTTCAATTTTTTTCTGATGTATCCAGATCTGTCTGATGCTGGCCAGTATTTCCACGACCAAATTCTTTGACTACTCGCAGCACGTTCCCTATTTGGTCAACGATGATGATTGGGTGGGATATGAGGACCCCCAAAGTCTCAAAGGAAAGGTTAGAGTTCATTTTCTTTCTCTTCCTCCTTAATACTGTTATTCTCCTTCTTCATTTGTATTTCTCCTCATCCTCCTCCTCCTCCGTTTCCTGCTCCTCTACCTCCTCGTCTTCGTCCTCCTCCTCCTCCTCCTCCTCCCTCTCCTCCTCCTCCTCCTCCTATTCCTCCTCTTCCTCCTCCTCCTCCTCCTCCTCCTCCTCCTCCTCCTCCTCCTCCTCCTCCTTCTTCTTCTTCTTCTTCTTCTTCTTCTTCTTCTTCTTCTTCTTCTCCTCCGTCTCCTCCTCCTACGTCTATTTCTCTCCTATATTAATTTCACTCCCTCTTCTCATCCTACCCTTCCTCTTCTTCATATGTGACTACGGGCAGTACTTACCATACTATTAGGTCAATGGGAGCGATCTATATTCATGTTTTCGTCCAACCGAGTCATCATTCACATGATTTGTTGATGTCCAACGATTGTATATTTCTTAACAAATGTAAACACGCTGCTTTGTTCATGAAAGTTATAAACATACACATGTGTCAAGCTGAAAACAATGACCAATCGTAATGCTAGGTAGTTAAAAATCTGTGAACACTTTTCACTATGTAGGTCACTTTGAGCACATTTTGCAATGTGACCAATGACCTCGAGCACACGGAAAGTTAATATAGATCATTCCCATTGAGACGATGGGTGTAATGTGAAGACATGACAATCTCAACGGAATGGTGTGATCACATCTTTCTCCACCTTCTCCTTCTCCTCCTCTTCCTCCTCCGTCTTCTCCTCCTTTTTTCCTTCGTCTCTTCCTCCTACTCCTCCTCTTCCCACGTTTTCTCCCCCACCCTCTCTTCCCATCTTCTCATCTTTCTCACCACAGTCATTCTCATTAATTCCACATTCCCCTCCTTCGACTTTCCATCAGTCTCACCTTTGTCACACTCCCTTTTTCTCTTTTTCCTTTTCCTTTTAAATTTATTGTTTTTCCATTTTTATCTTTTTTTAGGTTTATGTGACGAGCGATTTTCTCTCACTGCGTGATTTCTTTATCATTCGTCATCGTCTCTTTTAAAACCACTTCAAACCTAGTGGACGATACATATAATTGATTAACTCCTCCAGTAAGATAAACAAAAACATGGACAGCCTTTCTCCAATAAAGCTCCAAAACTTTCTAACGGAAATTCTGGTCGTTAGGTGGGAAACATTTCCATTGTATAACGGAACACTCACTTTCAGCTTAAGGCTTATTTACCTGTTCAAATTGTCTGCCCATTGTATTCATGCCACCTGCTAATTACCTTTTCCAAACAATTCGCCATCGTGCCTATGCCCTGAGGCCTTGTCTCGTTCAAGAGTAGCTAAATTGCAATTACTGTCCTAGGCTCTCCGGTAATTCTCCGTTATTCTTTCTTACCAAAGCATCTGGATATCATTGGCTATCTAAAACAGGAAGATTCTTCTGATTGGCTATTTTCGTTTCACAAAACCAAATTCATATCTGAATCTAATCACACACACGCTAAGAGGCCCAAGAGAAAAGAGCTATCTCTCCAATTTCAAACTTGTAAAAGTTTGTCTATCTCGGCTGGAGGTAAAATGAATTATTGGTTAACATACAAAGTGGAACGAGATATTACTGTGAATTTAATTTAATCTAGCATTACTATTATAGTTTGTATATATATTTTAATTGTGCTATTCCATGGATGTTCGTAAGTTGGAATACCTGTACAAAACTATATCTATATGTATCTTCTTTTATAGTTAACAGTTGTTTATGATCTATGTTATTATTTCATTTATATTCAATATGTATATTGCTTGAATGTCTGTACCCCACCGCCAATCGCCGGCCACACATCATAACCTCAATTATAATTAATAAAAATAAATAAAGAAATACCAGGGACACAACCCTGTTAAATTCTCATCATGTAAGATAGCTCGACTTTCAGTTGATGTTTAAACCATATACCAACTACCATTATCATGGAGTTACTGCATCTCCTTGCCTTTGTCGGCAAATAAAGGCTATTATGATGTGTCGCTCAAGGACGATTCGGTGGCGAAAGACAAACTCGATTGGCTCTAAGAACTTGTTGTTTCAAGTCTTAAATTGAAGGTCCTGGTCCTGGCCATTTTCCTGATCCTGGTCCTGGCCATTTTCCTGATCCTGGTCCTGGCCATTTTCCTGATCCTGGTCCTGGCCATTTTCCTGATCCTGGTCCTGGCCATTTTCCTGGTCCTTTTCCGTGTCGTTGGAGCACCCAGTTGTGCCGAATCCTCGCATTCCAGTTCTTGAACAGCGGTAAACCCCTGATGTCAGCCTAACTACAACACACTGTTGTGATGTCCAGAAAACTCTGCAAAGCAGGCGCCAACCCTGGAACTAGCTGATACATTTGCCTCAGTCAAGCAAGCCGGCGGGATAAAGATAAGCCAAACGGGCTTATACCATTTTCAAATGTATTTTCCACGGACACAAGTGATTAAAAACTACTAACTTAATCAATCAATCATAAATGAATCAATTAATAAAACAATAGATAAATAAATAATAAATTAGATCCACTCAATTAGAGCTATTCTTCCTGATATTAAATAAATACTTATTCTTTCTATCTTTTCCTGTAACAATCTAATTAAACTTTATGTATAGAATTGTTATTATTGCATTGGGCGTTACTATTGTCTTGACTCACTTGTTATTAATACAATTAAGTTATAAGGGATCCTAAGGCAATTCTTGATCTCCCCTAGATTAAACCTGAGCCGTTTGTGATATAGGTTGAGTGGTGCAGCTGGTAACGAGAGCCATAGCGCGCATACTAGTTCGAATCCAGACCATTAAGCTATCGGTTGGACTCGATCCCACAAAAATAACACGCAACCCGGCACAGTTTACCTCATTGTTTTATCAAAATATCGGTGCACTTCTTCAGTAAATTCATATTTTCATATTACATTTTTACGAATTATAAGCGATATGGTAAGGGGCATAACTCATAAAATTTTATTTTGTGTCATCAGACAGCCACATATAACATCCAACAGACAGAACTGTGTTACCTTATAAATAGAACGAAGATGACGTCATTCTGGTCTTTGTCATTGTTTTTGCCATCCGCGTTTATGAGTAGTTCTCACTAAACTGTGTTAACCAGACTATAAACACTCAAGGTTACACATAGTTTTGTGTGTTGGTCCGTTATACTGCCGGATTACAATGTTGTGAGCTTCTTAGCCAAGCGTATACTATATTTAGTCTGATCTGTACAATTTAGTGAGTACTACTCATAAAAATGGCTGGCTAAAACAATAACAAAGAGCTGAGTGAGAGAGCGAGATAGAGAGAGAGAGAGAGAGAGAGAGAGAGAGAGAGAGGTGGGGAGAGAGAGAGAGAGAGAGAGAGAGAGAGAGAGAGATTTGAATGGATTAATAGTATTGTTATGCGTCTAGAGATTTATTGCATAGAGGATCGGGCGCAATATAATTAAATTTCATTATTTTTATGATTAACCCCCTCCTTACCACCCATAGAAAAATCATCACATTCATTATGATGCAGTCAACATTTTTAAAAATTCCGATTTCATTTTGTTATAGTTATAGCCATAAAAACTAGACACTGTGTTGCAGAGCTCTGTTTTTCATAGCAAAATATAGAACACACTTGCTAATCTGGTTGAAAAATATATTTTTGTGTTGGGCGAGTATGAGGTTTTGGGTAAAATTCTGAAAATAGCTGGTAAGGAGAGAGTTAAGTGGCGCCATCTGATGTTCCTCTCGGTCTTTTTCTTGACTTTCTCTTGTGTTTTGTTCCTTTCTTAGGTTGAGTGGATGCTGAAGCTGGGCGTGGCCGGGATCATGATGTGGTCTCTGGACCAGGATGACTTCACTGGACAGGTGGGTTGGTCATGATGATGGTGGTCGTGCAGGTATTCAAGGTACATATGGGTACGGTGAGAGACTGTGAGTAAAGAGCCTTTTCTCAATAATCAACTATGCTCCGCTCAGAGCGGGACTCCAACCCAGGACCTTTCTATCCGACAACAAGTATCTTACCACACAGAGTGTCAACAACTACAATCT
>NC_088372.1:39011258-39013758 GCF_034508935.2 Berghia stephanieae
ATAAACGTTGATGGCAAAAACAAATTTAAAAAGTCAAAGACCTGAGTGACGTTAACTTCATTCTATCTATATTATTCAGAGGTGCGGGAAAAGGTGGGGGGGGGGGGGGGTAGTCGGGGAGAGTCTATCAGTTAAATGTGCTTATAATTTATTAAATATTTTGACAATAAATGGAACTGAGTTGTTATCGTTTTGTTTTATTATTTATGTTTCTCTGATTTAAAAATAAATTTTAACGTTCTCCATACCGACCATTTGCAGGATTTTTCCCGAATTGTCCCATAGCTACCCAAGGGCTCCCATAGCTTAGTTGATAGAGCACTTGCTTCACACACAAAGGGACCGAGATCGATCCCGGGTGCAGTCGAGATATTTTTCTGAGAGTGAGTCTTGTTTTTCAAACATTCTAAGAAGAAGAAGATGAAGAAGAAGAAGAAGAAGAAGAAGAAGGACGAGGAGGAGGAGGAGGAGGAGGAGGAGGAAGAGGAGGAGGAGGAGGAGGAGGAGGAGGAGGAGGAGGAGGAGGAGGAGGAGGAGGAGGAGGAGGAGGAGAAGAAGAAGAAGAAGGAGGAGGAGGAGAAGAAGAAGAAGAAGAAGAAGACGAAGAAGAAGAAGAAGGAGGAGGAGAAGAAGAAGGAGGAGGAGGAGGAGGAGGAGGAGAAGAAGAAGAAGAAGAAGAAGGAGGATGATGATGATGATGATGATGATAATGATGATGATGACAGCATATTTTTATATCGCTCTTTATCGTTGCCTCAGAGCGCTTCACGTAGTTTTACGACACTAGCAGTTCGTGCTGTTTGTAACGGAGGTGGATTTCAGGATTCTATTTTTACACCGATTTAATTGTGTTTGCTGAATAGAAAATCGAACAGATTTTTGGGCGCGGGCTAGTGAGTCGTTCTCCATTGTTTGGTCACGTTGAGATGATGCACACTATGTCTGACTTCACACCGCTTTATATTCGCATATATTATTACAATAAGCTTCAACAGTCATGACGTCACTTCCCTCTTAATGACGCATTAGTAGTAGCAACTTAGTAACTGGCTCTAAACTATCGGAACAATGGCGGACGCCCTTATGAAATATTTCTCCGACGAGCATAAAAATAGATCCAGAGGAGAAAAACATTATAAATCTGATCACGTTGTGACATTTATACATTCTGATCACATGACATGTGAAAAAGTTCTAGCCAGCATGAAGAATGAAAAGAACCGATTTTCTTTGTTTAGAACCACGCTGCTCGCTGTTGCTGGGCGACGTGACATCAGACTATTGAATCCAATTTCGTTAACTAGTGTGCCCATTAGCATGGACAGCGGAAACATTCTTTATGTCGGCTATGTGGTTTTGTGGTATGACACTCATACCAGATGGTCCTGGGTTCGAGTCCCACTCTGAGTGCGTATAGTTGAGTCCTTGAAGAAGGCTCTTTACTCACATTCTCTCACTTTACTCAGGTGTAAAATGAGTAACTGACCGTTCACAGCGTTGTCTCTGTCGGAAAAAAATTGTAATATCGCCTTATAAGCGTCATGTCTGTCTCATTCTCCGTGTTAAGTGTTGCTCGTGGCTTGGGACCCCTTGTAAAGCGCTTTGATTACGTTTAGTGGATATACCTTTCTTTTAAAACTCAATGTCACATGCCGTCTGGAGACAGTGATATCAGGTCGAGATGATTAAGAAGATAAAAACTGAAATTTTTATAATGTGGGATCAACCACAAAGTCCCAGATTTGAATGTGTTTGCCGAGATAAGGGTCATGTTAATCCGTTGGTGATTGTTGTTGTTGTTGTTGCTGTTGATGAGGGTGATGATGATGATGATGATGATGATGATGATGATGATGATGATGATGATGATGATGTGATAGCGATCATGATGATGTAGATGATGATGATGATGATGATTATGAGGATGAGGATAATGATGATGATGATGATGATGATGATAATGATATTGATGATGATGTGATAGCGACCATGATGATGATGATATTATTTATGATGATGATGATAATGATGATGAAGATGATGATGATGATGATGATGATGATGATGATGATGATGATGATGATGTGATAGCGATCATGATGGTATTGATGATGACGAGATATTGCTTTGTAGGAGTGTAGGAGTTGCTGGGAATACTTGATTTGGACATGGAAGTAAAAAAAGGACATCTGGTAGATTGAATTGCGTCGCACGAGTACATGTCCAAATGACGACATCAATAGAAAACCCATCGTGTTCGTGATGACACAATGCCCACAGTAGAAAGTCGTGTCCAAATTGCCGTCATCTGGAAATACACGTTATTAAAATTTTGGTCAGAAAACTCGTCCTTCAAATATCGATCGATTAAAATGACTCTCGTCTTGTCAAAAACTATAAAACCCGGGGTTTCTTCAAGTCCTAGGATTGAGGGTTCTTAGAAAGGTGAGAGTCGTTTCCTTTGAATGATATTTGAAGGACGAGTTTTCTGGCCAAATGT
>NC_088372.1:39016258-39021258 GCF_034508935.2 Berghia stephanieae
ACAGACCCAGCTACCCAATCATTGCTGGACTGCACCTGGGATCGATTTCTGTCCCTTTGCGTGAGCTATCGGGACCCCCTCCCCCCCCCTCCTCCCCCCTCCTCCCCCCTCCCCATTGTCTTCATCAACACGTACTACTTACTAAAATTTCATAGTTTTGAGTTAAAAAATACAATTTTAGTACAAAAAAACACCCCGACATAATACTTCTTAGGGGGCGTGGTAAGTTCCAGATAGTTAAGTTGGTAGAGCACTAGCTTCACATGCAAAGTGACGGATATAGAGCCTAGTATCTTTCAAAAAGTGAATACCGCCTACCCCCTCCCCCTCCCAATTGCAAGACCTCATGTGTAGTAATTTACAAGCTAGTATTAATACAGTGGAAGCCGATATTTGGAACGGTCTGTCTGTGGCAGATTTGTTTTTTCGAATATATAATTTCTGCTTTTTACTGGGAATGCATGCCGATTAATTGGAACTTCTTCTTCTTCTTCTTCGTTCCCGTCACGTCACATGGTCAGTCCGGTCTGGTGAATGAAGCCCACAGTGGTCCTGAGGTCGTCCTCACTGCCACACAGCTTCTTTGAGTATGGGGTTGGGTCAGGCCAGAAGTTCCTTCTCAACTGGTTGTACCTTGGACATTCCATTAGGACATGATGTCCATTTTCATTTTCAAGTCCGCAGTCACATTGTCCAGAGGCACCTGCTCTGGACATCCTCCACATATGTTCCTTTAACTGGTTGTGTCCAGTTCTCAGTCTGAAGATGATGACCTGTTCCTTTCTGTCGAGCACCTTGATTGGGTCATTCATGTTGTATTCTGGGTGCTTCTCTCTCCATCTCTGAGACTGGATAAATTTGGCCATTTTGTTAATTTCTCCTGTTGAGTACGTTGGGGAGGGTTGCTGCATGCGACTGTCTGCCTTTGCCAGTTGGTCAGCGATCTGATTTCCAAGTATCCCACAGTGTCCTGGAATCCACTGCAGTACTTGGAACGATTTCTGCAAGTAATCAACATCATAATATGTTGCGTTCTATTTTGATAGTAGGGCACCTACAAGGTGTGATGCTATATGGTCAGGGAGGTACTTGCTGTGTCTTCTATCCCCCCTACTTGCTGTGTCTTCTAGCCCCATGTTATGTATCTGTTTTCCAATTGCTTTCTATCTCTGTCTTGGATTGGTTTTGTCCTGACCCTGGTCGGAGTCTTTGGCTGGGAGGGTAACAGTCGAATGTATAGTTATAGTTTTGGGAGATGATATTTTTTTTCTTATTAGTCATCTCTCTGTTATGTATTGTTTTTTATTTTTTTATTTTTAACATATGATTTGTAAACATTTGAGTGTATTCCTCTTAATGGGATTTCGTGCTGGTGTCTGGGTGTGAGATAGAATATATATAATGTGTTTATTCACCTTAACTACGCCATTCACACATACCTCATTCGTCCTTAGTGTTTCATTCATCGTGGTTTGTTGATAAAGAGGAAACTCGAAACGTCCATAGTTTCTGTCTCCGTCTAATTAATTGAAGCTCACAATCCAATACGTATCGTTATTTTTTTCCTTCGAGCCTCAAGCAGCAGCCATTTTCACGTGTCTTTTCCATTCAGCGGCAGTTCACTGGTTTTAAAACACACTCATCATCATCATCATTGCCTTTTTCACCCTGGGTCAGGGTATAGGCCACAGACAAACAGTTTCCATCGTTCTCTATCCCGAGCTATCTTTTTTATCTCATTCCAGGTCTTACCACTTCTCTGTATATCAGCTTCTTTAATTCTTCTCCATGTTCCTCGTGGCCTTCCCCTTGATCTTCTGCCCTGAGGGTTCCAGTCCAATAGTTTCTTTGCTATAGTAGAGTCATTCTTTCTAAGCGTGTCTCCAATCCACCTCCATCGTCTTCTTCCTATTTCCTCTCCCACTGGTTTCTGTTGTGTTCTTTTCTATACTTCTTCATTTTTTATTCTATCCACCCATTTTATTCTGAGTAACTTACGCATGCACCTGTTTACGAAAATCTGTACCCTCGGTACATACTATTTAGCACAAAACTCATACTGACATAAGACCGTTTGGAGACGATGGGTCACATAGTTTGGTGAAGGATGGGATGAACTATTAGTTTATACCATTATCTCTTATTTTTTTTTTTTTTGTTTAAGTTATTTTGATACAGAGGAGGACGGGACAGCGACAAATTTAAAAAAAAACAAGATGGCGCCATATCCCATCAAATATCTTGCAGTGTTAGCGGTTGTGCTGATGGCTCTGAGTGATTGGACGTACGCTATTAAAGGTAAGTAATTGTGGTTGGATAGTATCATCATCATCATCATCATCATCATCATCATCATCATCATCATATATTATTATTATTATTATTATTATTATTATTATTATATTATTATTATTATTATATTATTATTATTATTATTATTATTATTATTATTATTATTATTATTATTATTATTATTTATATATTATTATTATTATTATTATTATTATTATTATTATTATTATTATTATTATTATTATTATTATTATTATTATTTTTATTATTATTTTTATTTTTATTATTATTATTATTATTATTATTATTATTATTATTATTATTATTATTATTATTATTATTATTATTATTATTATTATTATTATTATTATTATTATTTATATTATTATTATTATTATTTTTATTTTTATTATTAATTATATTATTATTATTATTATTATTCTCATCATCGTCATCATTATTGTTAACAACGCCATTTCCCACATAACTCATTCGTCTGTAGTGTTTCATTCATCCTGTTTTGTTGATAAAAGGGAAACCCGAAACGTCCACGTTATCTGTTTTCATTTATTGAATTGAAGCTTACATTCAATGTCACATTGTGTGTTATTCATTTCTTTGTGCTTCGAGCAGCAACATTTATATTATATTTCATCAACAAAGTAAGTACCTCCTGAGGTTAACTCACTCAACACGAACACCGACTATATCCGTAGTATACCCGGGGTTACTTTTACCGTAGCCATCGTTATGTTATAGCCTGATACTGAAATCCAAAAAGACTGGCAGTTTGATGTCATTATTTGGTTTTTGCACCGCCTCGTGAGTTGTCGTTAGTAGTGCTCATGGAAACAAGATATTTGGTTGAACTATTGAATACAACTCACGATTTGTTTTCTTTTGTGGCAAAGGACTGGCATTTTGACGTCATTTTTAGGTCAGTGTCAGGCCATAACTTTACGAAGGCCACGCTTTTACCCCATGTGTATTTATTACATTTTTTTCTGAGACAAATTATAGACGTAGTATCAAAGCTAATTAAAAAAAAAACAACGTTTTTTTACACGTTTCTGATAGTGGAATAAAAATATCTATGCACATGCTCATTTTTAATACATTATATTATCCTTATTTCATACATAAATAAATGAATATATTGGCTTAATTAAAAAAAATAACTTAACTTTAAATTTAAGACATGACACACAAGTTAATATCATAAATTGGTTATTATCTATATGGTTATGATAACACTATAAGTGATTGTGAAAATTAATTAATTCTCTCTTAAAAGATGGGTCTATATCTAAGTCTAAGTCAGTGTCAGTGCAAAGTTTCTCACAGCCGTCGGGAGGAAAGAATTAAAATGTCTTTGTTTCTTTGTGACAAAGTGCAGAAGACGACCGCTTCTTTTGCTGAATTGAATCTCTTTGTGTAGTGAATGAGATTCATCTCTAATGACTTTGTTGATTTCAGATAAAAATAATCAAAGTTTAAAATTGAAGGAAGTTTTAGCATTTTCTGGCAGTGTTTCAAAATTCTGTCGATCTTCGACTTTTCAGATCTTTTGTTATTCCCACCCCAGGCAGACAAACAGTAGCGTAGTGCACTGATAATGCATGTGTCATAAAACAGAAAAAGCAGCCTATTGTCCAAATTCACTCTATTGAGTTTTCTTTAAAAATACATTCTGGTTTTAAGCTATTTATGACACTGGTGGACTTTTTTTTCCAACTCTAACTTCTCTTCAATGACGTCCCCAAGATAATTATATTCTTCTACTCTTTCAACAATTTCATATATTATAATAATGGGTTTATGACCAGCTCCAGCTCCAGCTCCCCTAAAGTCAATGATCATTTCTTTTGGTTTTTTTTTCACATTTAGCTACAGATGGTTTTCTTCGCACCAAACAATAAATGTGGATATCGACTGTGTGTAGTTTTACAATGTCAGCTTCTGTGAGGATAAAAGTCTGATTCCTGTGTCGTCTGCATATTTTAAAATAATGATATTAGAAAAATTGCTTACCCAGTCATTTGTCTATATAGAAAAAAGGAAGGGAGCAAGAACCGTTCCTTGAGGAGCACTCGTGCTGGTGGATATAGTTGATGAACAATTACCATACTGTCTGTGCAGACTGTCACATATTGTGGTCTTTCTGTCAAATAATTTAAAATCACAGATCGATGTTAGCACTGACGTCCATTTGTAGTAGTTTTGGTATGAGGAGATAAGGCTGAATGGTATTAGACGCACTCGAAAAGTCAACTAATAATGTCCTAATGTCTGCCTTCGGTATGTCGAGGTGTTTGTAGGCATTTTGGGTGAAATGGAATATTGCGTCGTCCACTCCGCGTTTGGCTTTATATGCATATTGGTTGTTATCTAGATGAGTTTCTCATTGTGGAAGAAACAGGATTTGTATGATCCTGTCAAGGCATTTCATGGGAATTGGAGTCAAAGCAACAGGTCTAAAGTCATTCATTTCCTTTGCTGATGGTGTCTTTGGCACGGGTACAGTTTTGGGTTGGGTTTCTCCCCTTTATCAACAAAAACAGGATGAATGAAACCCTACAGACAAAGGGGATAATAAATTGTAGGTACTGTTTCTTCATTCATCGTGTTTTGTTGATAAAGGAGAAACACGAAACGTCTACAGTATCTGTCTTCGTCTAATAATTTATTTGAATCATACAAGTCAATAC
>NC_088372.1:39028758-39048758 GCF_034508935.2 Berghia stephanieae
GTAATGTGACGTCCAATCAAGGGACGCTACTCTTCCGCTAATCTCATTACCTATTGAGGATTATTTCCCTTTAAAATTCTCATTCGGTCTATTACTTTATCATATTTAAACTTCAATTTCACACAAATCTAAGGAACTTGTTGTATCAATTGATGAGTACAAAATAAAATTTAATTTCAATTTATATCATATCATCATGAATGGAAAATTTAAATGAATAGAAAAATCGACTTAACGAGTTTTGGAAAACCAGGCTTCATATTATGTTCTCCCACCTCATCCAAAATCAGAAAGTAACTTTGCCGTTTTATCCCTAATGGTGTTATATATATATATATATATATATATATATATATATATATATATATATATATATATATATATATATATATATATCAGTATATTTTAATATTTACCACAATGACAGACTCCAACATTATGGTAAATATTTAAATAATAATTCGCTCCATTGCTACATGTCGAGCACTTTTCGTACCATATTTGTATCCAACACGATTATATATATATATATATATATATATATATATATATATATATATATATATATATATATATATATATTTATATCATCCTATAGCTTGGTGACTTAGGAGCTCCAGTTACATGCCAAGCAAAATCAGGAATTAGAGTGACCATTGGATTGGTGGCTAGCTCCCCTTGTGTCAATAATGGACTCTTCCTTATCCATGACCTTACTGGGAATTCCCCAAAAACTAAGCTACCTCTCTGAAGTGGGGGAAAAGATTGAACGAAATAAAAACACCATGAGCAAGCTGTAATCCCGACTTAATGTTAGTTTATTATAACAAATAAATAAATAAATAAATTCGCTTTATTCATCCCGAAGGGGAAATTTTTCTTTAGGGTCTATTCCAAGGGAAGACTGGAATAACCCAGGCGTCAGCCTCAGTGCAGCGCCACAAAGTGAGCTAAGGCTAGGTGACTTGCTCAAGGCCACACAACGCGACGGGTAGTCGAACTCGGTACCTTTCGGGTACGAAGCAAAGACCGTACCGCTGAGCCACGCTGTCCCATTATTGCAGTGATACTATTCTCACTATATTTAGTATGTTTCTCTTCAACAATATTCTTTGTATTGATTCCTTCCAAATCCTTTCCATTTTCACTACGATCCCGTGGATTAGACAGTCCTAACCAATCTAAATTATTATTATTATTATGTATTATTATTATTATTATTATTATTATTATTATTATTATTATTATTATTATTATTATTATTATTATTATTATTATTATTATTATCATTATTATTATTATTATCACCATCAATATTATTTTATTATGTATTATTATTATTATTATTATTATTATTATTATTATTATTATTATTATTATTATTATTATTATTATTATTATTATTATTATTATTATTATTATTATTATTATTATTATTATTATTATCATTATTATTATTATTACTATTATTATTATTATCGTGATTATCACTATCATTATTATTATGTTTTATTAATACTATCGTTATCATCATCATCATCATCATCATCATCATCATCATCATCATCATCATCATCATCATCATCATCATCATCATCACCATCATCATCATCATCATCATTATTATAGCCCAATAGTGTTAGTGTTCTCAACAACATTTGTACTACTTACTAATAGCTCAAAATCCCGCATCGCCAAAAATGTCCTGCCAACTTTGATCCATGCATTCAACTGTTCGTTTATCATCCTGGTTTTGTTTTGTTTTTGTTTTTTGTTTTGTTTTTTGGGGGGGGGAGGAGGGGGGGGGGGGAGGGTTGTTTTTTGGGTGTTTTTTTTTACTGAAGTAGTCTCAATTAGGGGAACACAATCTTTTCGTAAACGCCGATAAAACCGACATTACCAAACTTGACAAAGACGACCAACAGCGAAAAAAGACAAAAAGGGTGGGGCCGTTAGTCGAAGACAAAGAAGACGTAGAAAGACGAAAACATCTGTCGGCAGCCGCTCTCAATAAGCTGACACACGAATGACTGAGAAACAACAAACTGAAAAGACAAACTAGATTAAAGCTATACAAGAACCTTGTTAAATCAGTAATTATTTACAACTGTGGAACATGGGCACTAACAAAAAACGAAGAAGATAAACTAGATGTCTTCCATCGGAAACAGCTCAGGAAAATTCTAAATATCCACTTCCCAACCAAAATAAGTAACAAATCGCTGTACATAAAATGCAAAGAAACACCGCTATCGATTCAAATTTTGGAAACAAGATGGAGACTATTTGGGCATATCTTAAGGAGAGACAGAAATATTCCCTCTAATAAGGCAATGGCGTTATTCTTTACACCAAGCGGACAAAACAAACACAAAAGCAGACAGACCCACAACAAGCACATAAATTTAAATTGAGCTTTTATATAGCGCAATATCCACTAAATGTGCTCAAAGCGCTTTACAAGGGGTCCCTGGACAACAGCAACATTTAACATGTAGGACGGGACATGACGCCTGTTAGTCGATATTACATTTTTTTCGGACAAAGACAACGCTGTTAACGACCAGGTACTCATTTTACATCTGAGTACGGTGAGAGAATGTGAGTAAAGAGCCTTTTCCAAGGACTCAACTATTCGCCGAGCGCGAGGCTCAAACCCAGGACCTTTCGATCCGAAAGCGAGTTTCATACCACAAGACCACATAGCCGCACGATAAATAAAGAACTCAAGCGCCTAGATGACACACAATTACTGAGACGTGAAAATTATTTAGAATACATGAGATCCATCGCAGCAGACCGTCATCAGTGGAAAGAACTCACTCAACAAATCAGAGAAGCTGCCAAAGCGTCCCAGTCCGAAGATTAGGAGGCGAAAGGCAATAAGTTAAGTAAGTCAAAGCACACAAAACAGAAATTCTGCAATATCAAGATTTAGCTTATGCAAACAAAAGATGATAGAAAACAGTGTTGTGGAAACAACCTCGGATTTGGCATATTCTCCATTATGATTGAGAGATGAAGAACCCTTGAAGAGCGGGCCCAAACCCTCCCCCCACCCTCCCCCCACCAAATAAGGCAAAGATGAGCCTCTCTTTTATAACAGTCATTGACAGCATCATTATGTTTCACTATCTTCCAGACAACAAAATAATGAACCCGAAGCATGACTCACAATTCTTGAATAGACTGTGTGGAATGAAACTTTGCTGCGCCGTCTTATCATCTCTCTCAGTGTTAACAGCAGTAGTAGATCAATACGTGTTAGTATTACACCTCACCCTTCATACTCACTCGAATTGACATCTTCAGATTTTTAATGTTCTTCACATTGAACAAAGGGTTTTGAAGGTAAAGTTTAAATCTAAACGCTTCTGAAGACTGGATTAAGGCTAAATAAAAAACCTTTTACTTTGAAGGACTTTTCAAGGTCAAGGAGAGGTGGGAGAAGTTGAACACTTCAGCTGGGATTATGTCAAAATTACAAACTGATGTGCGAAATTTATTTAATGCCAATCGGAGAATTTCTTCATAATCAGTGCAATCTATATTTGATCAACTCTCGGACTATGATACAACGTTCACAAAAAAGTTGTTTTTTAAAATTAACATTGTGACAGGACTGTTTGATCATAGTTTATGAGAAAATATGATGACAAAACATTTGCAAAGCGCATTTCAATTGATAGAAAGTTTAAATAAAACCTACGAGTGGACTTAAACCAACTTTTATTCTAGCTCGTTCCTAAGAGGGAATTGTCTTTTATTGCTCAACTCAAACCCAAACTTTTTCAAATTACTTTTAAATTCAAGCGTTTTCAAGTAAACATTCATTACAATGCAAAAAAATGATGTTTGCAGACACGTCTTCAGTTTCAATGAAAAGTTCATGTGAAGTATGATGACTACAGGATCAGAATAATAAAACTGATAGTGAACGTGTTTTAGGTTAGCATGATGTGGCACAAATTCAAATATTCATTTTATCGTCAATAATATGAAAAACTTGAACTGTTGCGTTAGTAAGTTCAAAGAAGTTTCCAATTCCTCGTAATATTTTTGGAAACCTTGGTATGACATCTGACAAACATAAACCGGTTTTACCATGGCATGACATATTACAAATCCAAACACTTTTTACCTTGGTATGACATTGACATAAGACTTACACATTGTTTACTGTACGTCAACATATTAAAGTATTCAGGCCTTTATTCTTGATTTATGCTGAACCGCTCAAAAACGTGGATATTTCACCAAAAGTAAATAAATCAACTCAGGGCATTCAAGTAGAGTTGTCAGAGCATCAAAGATAAAGACAAGCAAGCTAGACATGCCAAGGTAGGCTCCAAGAATAATCTCTCACAAGTCCAAAACGTACCCTAGACGTAATGGACAACGAATTGAAATGAATAGTCTGGAGAAGTGACTTGAAGCCTTCAAATGATTGCATTTTGCGGCTATGTGGTCTTGTGATATGATACTGGCCTTTGGAAGGACCAGGGTGAGAGTTCCACTCTGAGTGGCGCACTGTGGTTTCCTTAGAAAAGCTTTTTATTTACATTCTCTACCGTACTCAGGTGTAAAATGAATACATGGTCATTAACTGCGTTGTATCTGTATCAAAAAAAATATTTGTAATATTGTCCTACTGCCGTCATCTCTCGTCCTAAATGTTAACTGTCCGTATTGGGTAACGGGCCCTTTGTAAAACGCTTTGAGCACGCTTAGCAGATATTGCCCTATATAAATATTTAAAACTTCACAAAAGTGGACACATATGTATAAAGATTAGAAGGGCAACAAGGAATAACATCGAGACATAGATTTGATCAAATATCTATGGTTTCAAATTTGCACCAACAACTCAACGGTGATATATACCAAAGGCTTGTGGACGGGCCATTCAAAAACCACTTTTGCTGTAATATTGCCTCTTAACAGATTTCATTTCCCATCTAGGGAAATATGATCTGCATTAAAAAGGCTTACAGTTTGGTCAAAACTGGGGCAAACTTCCCTCTATGCTTTATAAATAATATATAGTTAATGATACTGAAATCAAAAGATAGAAAATCTTTGGATGAAACTCTAGGGAATTAAAATCACGCATATATCTCATTGCTATTAAAGTGACAGATTATGGAGCAGGCACTGGAATAAGATAAAGATCTGAAAAAGATCTGAATAATTGTCTCTATGAAATAGTGCCAGGCAAAGCAGGAAGAACAATGGAAGAAATAAAAAATACATCCTAAAAAATCAGCCAACCTCGACTGGGGATCAAAATTCAGGTTCATTGGGTTCTTTCTTGCATTTTTCTTTCTCGCATTGCCTGGCACTGTCTCGTTCCCCATTTTCAGATATTTATCTCACGCCAGGTCTGATTCCTAATGTGTTACTTTCGTATCATTGAGGTCCATGGGTGAGGACAGTTTGTTGGAACAGCTGATCAAAGGAGTGCGAAGAGAGATGTTAAGATTTCCAATTTGTTGATTCCTAGAGCCCAAACAATTTAGGACTGAACGCGTCAACTTTGTATAAATCAACTGCACTGTAAAATCATAAGGAGGAGGAAATATATCTCTTGATTATCTCATGACAAAATAGCCAGAATGACAAAAAGACAATTGTGATTGAAAAGCTCCACATTACCTTAAAAAAAGATATAACATCGGTCATTTACCCACAAAGAAAATTTCCCATTTACCTTAAGGAAGACGTTCAAAACAGTTGTAGAAGCTGGAACAAATTGGAGAAGTAGAGAAGATATACAGAATCTAGCGGTAACTCAGAGTATGAATTGACCCATAAGACCTTAATCGCGAAATTAAATGTGCACATTACAAACCTCCAACTGTAAAGAAGTTTTCACAAAATCAAGAGAATGGACAATTATTCTTAAAATTGGATGCTCAACATTAAACAACTAATTTAGCAATATTTTAAAGTTTTATCAATTTTTGCAAGATTTTATCATGTATTAAGACCATTTTTGTTTAAGTTTTACGATTTTAAGGAAAAAATCAGTGAGCTATTTTAATCTTATTACAACGGTCGACTATGAATATTGAGAATGACAACACCTAATTATTGTTATAACTATTCACCCCAACACCTACGTACAATACAACACACAATTAATAATACACCAAATTTAGAAATAGCAAACCTTTTGAGATCTATTGAATTAGTCAAGACATACAGAAAAATGACAAAAAGAGGAAATAAAGGTGGGAGGAAACAAAAACAAAAACAAAGAGAAGCCAAAGAAAACATCAAAAACAACTCAGTCAAATCAAAATGCAATACTTGTAATTCTACTAATAACAATCTAAAAATTCTAGCATTGTACACAAAATAGCTGAATTCTGTGCACTCATTAACCAACATGAACCAGACATTGTCTATGGACAAGATTCATGGCTAAAGGACAATATTAAGTCCTGCGAAATTTTCCAAAAAAATACGAGGTATTTTGGAATGACAGAAAATTACCTAGAGAGGAAGCAGAAGATGACGGAAATGAAAATGAAGACGATGAGACCAGGCGACCGGGAGGTAGGGTATTCATACTCGTTGATAGAAAGCACACACGTTGTGAGCAAACCAAGTTCAAAACTGACTGTGAAATAATTTGGGTAAACGTTAAAATCCAAGGTCATAAAAACATCCTTGTTGGATCGTTCTACAAGCCCCATCGAAACGAAACTGACATCGTAGAACTGCAAAAAACGCTTGAAATAATCAACTCAGAAAAAACTCCAAACCAAATGATTCTAACAGGAGACTTTAACTGTCCTGATATAAACTGGGTCGGTTCAAAAACGTTATCTGCCTGTCCACAGCGCGCAATACAGCAAAGCCTCATCGACATTACAACAGTAGCGCACCTCACACAAATTCATGAAGAATGCACACGCGGTGATAATATTTTAGATCTTGTTTTCGTATCCAATCCATCACTGATCCATTCAACAACATCACAACCAGGAATATCAGATCATGCCTGCGTTGTTACTGGAACTACACTAAACCCCAATTATATGAACCAACCCCAACTGGGCCGCACTACGAAAACGAATCGAGCGACTGTCATCAGAGATCACAGAACAGCACAAAAGCGGTATGGATGTAAATGAAATGTGGAGCTATTTTCACTCCTGCCTACTCAGCGCAATCAAGGAGTCAATCCCCAAAAAGTACATAAAAATACAAAAACGTTGCTGTGGATGAACAGGAAAATGCGAGCACTACTAAGACGCAAAGCTAAAGCATTCAAGCGGGCTAAACTGAGCGGAACCTGGGATACATATAAATCGTTGCAGCATCAAAGTAGGTGTGAAATATGGTAAGCAGAATGGACGCACATTAACAATGTTATAGAAAAAGGACTTGAAACAAACAATACCAAGCCATTTTGGAACTACATAAAAAGCAAGAAAAAAGATTCCATTGGTGTAGCCCCATTGAAAGAAAATAAAACCCTGTACATTGAGGGGAAGGATAAAGCAACGATCCTCTTGGATCAATTTAAATCTGTCTTTACCACCCATGATCCACACGATACAACCATCCCACCGACATCACAGAGGTGTGACCAATCTCTTACTAATATCAACATAAACATCTCAGGAGTTGAAAAGTTGCTAAAAAACGTCGACCCATCTAAGGCGTCAGGTCCAGATAACATCCCCAACACAGTACTAAAGGAGTGTGCTGAGAGTTTGGCCCCCTCATTGTGCATAATTTTCCAAAAATCGGTCGACACCGGGATGCTCCCTAATGACTGGCTGAAGTCAAACATCACACTTGTATTAAAAAAAGGCAACACAAATAAAGCAGAGAACTACCGTCCAATCTCACTGACGTCTGTAATATCCAAACTATTAGAACATATAATCTGTAAGAACATGATGAACCACTTTGAGAACAATTACATCCTAACTGACCTGAACAATGGGTTTCGCAAAGGATAATCATTTTAAAGCCAACTCCTAACAGTTGTAAACGACCTGTTGAGACTACAGAATGCCAACACTGATGCAGACATCGGCATCCTCGACTTTTCCAAAGCGTTTGATACTGTGCCCCACCAAAAACTCCTGCAGAAACTAGAAAATTACGGAAATCGTGGTTATCTAATTTCCTCACAAAACGTACCATGAAAGTAGTCTTAGACGGCACGCCATCGGATGAATGTCCAGCCATAACGGGAGTACCATAGGAAAAGGTGCTAGGACCCATACTATTTCTTTGTTTAATCAATGGCCTACCTCTACGAGTAAAATCTCAGATTAGGTTATTTGCCGATGACTGTCTAATATACCGACCAATAAAATCTGCAAACGATCAAAATTTGATAGAAGAGGATTTGATTAGTCTCGAACAGTGGGCTAATGATTGGAGAATGAAATTTAACGCAAACAAATGCTACATCCTCAGCACAGCTAAAAAGTACAATGAGACCTACAAGTTAAACAACACGGTCCTGAAACAAGTCGACGATAACCCATACATTGGCATCACCTTCTCAAAGGACATGGCATGGGGAATACAGTAACAAAATAACCCAAAAGGCAAACTCCACCCTCGCCTTTCTCCCCCGAAATCTTAGCCACGCCCCAACGTCATGCAAACAAAACGCCTACCTCGCACTTGTGAGATCACAATTGGAATACGGAGCAGTTGCTTGGGACCCCTACTTGAAAGAGGATATTCAAAAATTTGAGAGAGTGCATAACTGGGAACTATAAGAGTAGAACCCCCGGATGCATGACAAAAATGTTAGAAGAAAGAAACCTCATCAGCCTCCAACAAAGAAGAAAAGAAACCGTCTGCCATTCATGTTCAAGATTATAACAGATTAAATACCATCAATAAAGGTAGACTCCTTTTTCACGCCAAGACCAAACAAAAGAAAAATCCGAGCACTCACCTTTGCCAACCACATAACCGAAAACCCCATTGAGAGATACTTCACAAACAATTCGAACTGCTTCAAAATAACACATACAAGAACACACAACTACAGAAATTCTTTCTTCATTATAACTATCTCGGAGTGGAATCGGCTGGATGAACAGGTCGTCATGGCACCACACCTAAACGATTTCAAGGCCCGACTGACATGGGCCCGCGCCCAATGAGGACGCCGCTGAAATACAACCAGACCATTGGTTTCTTCAGCGCCAACCATACAGATACAGAAACAGAGTCCTGAGCTATCTCACTTGATGATGATTTGAGTCTTGTCACAACTGCTTTCAACTCATGATTTATGCGGTATAAATTCAAAAGACTTTCCTTTCGTTGTGATAAACTCTAGATATTCTTATGCTCAAGATGGATCGGATAATGAAACAATGTTCTGGAACTGTTGGGATATCAGTTGTTGTATGTTTGTACGTCATACTAACAATATCAATCTCATGACAGTTGTAAAATTGTGCGGGTTGGCTTCAAAATGTCACTGTCAAACAAAAACAAATGAAGTAAGTAGAAAAGTGCCAGAAAACAATAGAAGATAAATATGTCCGCGGCAATGGGAGCTCACTTCATTCCTTGTTATTATCAACAAAAGTGGCTGCTCCACTCACTTTCCTGAATCGTAAAACAAAGGGTGACATCATTTTTGGTCCTGAAATGGATTGCGAAAAGGCTCATCCTGTTGCGACGAAATAATATGTATATGTAAAGTAAGCGTGTATGAGAGTGGTTGTGAATATATGTGTATATGTGTGTATATATGTGTGTATGTCACAGAGAGAGATTGATAGAAAGTGAGAGAGAGAGAGAGAGAGGGAGAGAGAGAGAGAGAGAGAGAGAGAGAGAGAAAGAGAGAGAGATGTGCAGAGAGTGCTTGTTCACGCGAGTGTACCAATTCCACGTGTTTTGTGTTACTTTTTCGGCATAAATTTCTTTACAAAACAATTTTATACTGTGTATCTTTTGTTCTGAATATGTGACTAGTCATGTTTTATACTTTCAAAAACGTGCCCAAAAAATATCTTTAATATAATTATCTAAGTAAGATATTGGGATATCTTAATTAATTATACACACATGAAAGATAAAAGAAAAATCCCACTACTATAGTGGTTAGCATTAAAAACCAATTACCTAGTAATCTTACTTGTTTTGATTTCATAGTAAGAGCAACAGCTTTGTCATGCACAAGTTAGTGCTATCTGCCACTCTATGAAAAAAATGAATTTATTGTGTTTATGTTTGTGTATGTTTATCAGAATATCTCTCTCTCTCTCTCTCTATCTATCTATCTATCTATCTATCTATCTATCTATCTATCTATCTCTTCTATCTATCTATCTATCTATCTATCTATCTATCTATCTATCTATTCTATCTATCTATCACTCCTTCTCTGTATCTTTGTGCGTCTGTTGACTCTGTGTGTGTGTGTGTGTGTGTGTGTGTGTGTGTTTGTGTGTGTGAATGTCTTTGGCTGTTTTCAAACTAGAGTCACAGATGTTAGAGACAGATTTGGGTCTTAATAACTCCAATCGTCCATCTCACATTATAATCACCAATTGATTTACAGCTGTGAAATTGTCAAGATATCGTTAATTGTTGTGGTAGAAAAGTGATGTTTTTCCCCCAATTCGTTTTAGACGGACAGTTTAACGGTTGTCACAATCTCTTACTCTCTCATCATTTCGGAACAAACCTGACACTGAGCGTTAAGTTTTATTCTTAAATTGTGTAAATTGTAAGTTTGTTTTTTTATTCGTAGGAAGAAATTGTTTTTCATTTGACTTTATATTAAACGGAGGTTGTCCGAATGACACTAATTTAATACGAAATGAAAAGCAAATATTGATTAAATAGAAGATACGTGCTGTCCATAATGTAAGGACAAAGAGTGGTTTTGTTCCTGTTTGGCGTTATAATTTGGGTCATCGTCTGGAGTACATAGCGCTCCACTAATTTAATCAGGTGACTGTTGAATTTTTTCTTCCATTGAGATAGACATATAGGGTAAGCGTGATGCTCAGAATAACCCCCAAACGGTGGAAATTATGTCATATGGAAGTAACTGGTCCGCAATAAAGACTTTTCTGTTGTTCGCAAGTAGGAAAGTGCGCATCGGGCGAAACCAGTGGAAATATTTCTTGATTTTTTCGTCTTAAGATACCTCTATTTAAAACTACCACATGTTCTCGCGGTCAGTTTGATTACTAATCTGATAAGTGAGGACCTTATCGTTGACGTATTCCAACATCATAAAGAACATGTTTGCTATGTTGAACAAACTGAAATTAAACACTTTTCAAGTTCCATAACAGATCCCAGAGAGACACAAATTTCCTGATATTGTTACTACTTTCCTAAGACGATGTCTTCATCTTTCCCTAATCTAAATTGGGGGAGAATCAGAAGTTTCAGTCTTGAATTTGATCACCCGGCCTCGTGGTAACTATTTATCTGGCGCCAGATTGTTGTTTCAGTTACAAATCTGATTCAAATTGCAAACTGAGGGAAATCTCTTCTTCCGTTGAATATCTTCCGTTCTGTAGCCGGCAAACTCTGGACATAAATTCAGTAACATCGACTCTTTTATTGTTAGGAATAACATGGGTGTGTAGCTGTTTGAATGGTTAGCTGTAGAATGGAAACTATTCCTCGTTGCCAAGCCTGTCGTCGCATTCTATTTGAAGGGACATAAGACTCTAATGTCTTACGGTCCAGGCATTTTACATTAGCAGAAAATAAGCCGTCCAACCTCATTTCTTAACGATTTATGTTACTAATGCCCACAATTATTTCTCATAAAATAGACGTGGTCTAGTTCCAATTTTCTAGAGATAGCGAGATTCAGAACTGACCAACTCTGTTTCCTTCCGTCAGCCAGAGACTGAAGAAGTCGATTTCGCCCTACGAGTTGTTCTGCTGATATTCTAGGTACAGCCTTTCCAACTTTTTGTGTATGACATGATTGAACCCAACAGAGTAAGGCTCTGCACAGTCTTTTTTATTTATTTTTTTAACCTCAGGAATGAGAGACACCCAATGTTTGTCGTCACTTTGCCAGTTTAGGTGTATCTGAATCTTTTACATACGACAATAAACATAAGTTTAGGGATATTGACCTTTAAAAAAAAGAATAATGAATAAATAAATATATAAATAAGTAAATGAATAAATAACTGCACAGTCTTAACCAGTAGCTTTCTAAATTGTGTTATGTTTTTGGACCTGGGAGCTGTGATTGATTAATATGGTAACAATACATAAAGTCATTGATATTGGAGTCCAGGCCATCTGGACTCTTCGCTCATCAAAACATACCAGTTTAGATTGAAAAAATGTCCACAATTAAGTTTTCGGAACGTGCAATTTCCTTGGTAGATGATCAGTTTGGAATTCTTTTTCATTCTTTACAGAACAGCTCATACCATCGAGTGCTTTAGGTCCAGATTGAAGACTGAATAGTTTAGATCAACTTTCCCTTTATATTTCAAAATCACATTCTTCATATTGTATTGATATTATAATAACTTAATAAATCATCTCTTGTAATGTAACATTTATTTTTCTTAAGATTGTAACTTTTGATTTTCTTAAAATTCTCATGTCAAATATGTCTTTTAATTTTAGTTCATTAACTATCTCCCAGATGTCCAACATGAAGTTTTACCTCCAAATAGAGAGAGATTGCGTACAAGATCTGTCACCAGAGCTATGGCAAACTCTGTACTTTCTATGTAGGAGCTCCTCAAACGCAATACATTGCGTCTTTGATCACGTAACGAGGACGAGAGTGTGTTTGTTTGGAATGGATACTCTTGAAAGTGTTTTGTTTTTTTTCTTTTGCAATGACTATTTCACCGGTGGTAGATCGTTACTGCCTATTGCTTCATTGCAATCTTGGTATTCCCGCACATTTTTGGAGACACAGGAATATAACTGGAACCCGTGGTGTAGTCAATTTTGTACTTGTGTTTTTCAATGTTCATGAGTAACAACCCACTCAATGTTGTCCATCACATTCAGCATCTCTCTTATACTCTCAAGCTCGTTAGACAAATGCCTACTTGCCCAGAGTTGGCCTTTATCTCCAGACAACAGTATAACTTATAACCTGATAATCCACAAGATTGGGCTCCAGGACAAATATGGTGTTGCTTTTGGGGGAGAATGTTAATGCTCCTAACAAAAAAATAGCTTTAATAAAAGCTGAGTTTTGAGCATACTTGAAATTGTGGGATAACAGTCATGTCTGGTCACCTGAATTTGTATTGCATTGTCTATTTGAATCTTTTTGGACCCGCTACTGACTCTCTCAAGCATTGTTGGAGTGGTTGATGGGACGGCAAGTTATTGAATTTAAGTATTGTCGTTGACATACTGTTGTTCTATTCTAGGCCGTGGTGGCCGGATGGTATTTAGGATAAATACGTGCATATCAGGGCAAGATCCTGAGCAGCGTGATGGGAACCACCGTACAGCCCAAACTTAGATATTGGTAATCATTAGTCTACGTATACCGGATTTACACATGTGTTATTTTTTCTATTGACACTTATGTTTGTGTGTTTTGTAAAAAACATAACTTTTTTTAATCAATCAGAAAACTAATCTTTTAAATATTTTACTCGTTCCAAAGGCGAAGATATTAAACATTGTTCGTTGTTAAAAGCGTCTAATGTGACTTTCGAAGACATCTCATTGTTCTATACATCACCCTACACGCAGACAAAATAGTGACAGTTTTGAGGCCATGTACAACGGATTTCAACTTGTGCTTGTGTTGGTATTGATATTTACATTACCATGTGGTCATTTTGTCAAAACCATCGAAATCAGCAGCAACGACGACCGAAGCAAAGGTAACAACAACAACAACATCAAGGGCCATCTGAAACCTTTTGGAGAGAGTGGAACCAAAACCAACGTCAAACAAGTGGATGGATTTCCAGAACCCACTGATTTCTTTTCAAATTATTTCCTTCGCTCCAAACCTGTTCTCATGAAGCGGGCAGTTAAATCTGACCCTGTATTTAACAAATGGACAGACGGTTATTTATCTCAAGTCAGTCTCCGTAAAGAAAACCATGGACATCTCTTTACTATTGAAACGAGAAAGAAGGAAAATAGAACAAATCCAGCGATAAAGATGGAGTTGCATGAATTTTTAAAACTTTATAATTCAGAAGATGTGTACCTTGTTGAAAAGGTGCCGTCATTTTTGAGGAAAGATCTGTCATTGCCTCTTCCACTTCAGGTAACCCGTATCTCCCTCTATGTCTCCTCCTCCTCTCCTCTCTTCAATTTTAGTTTCTAATCGTTGGCGTCCTTGTGTTTCTGTCAGATGACGTTTTTCTGGACGTTGTTGTGTTTGTGTTGTCTAATGTTGTGGTGTGTCTTGGTAGATGTTTGTAAAGATGAGTTTTTGCTTTAATTAAGATGACTCATGACCCAGTAGTCGAACAGATGTGAGAGTGTTAAGTGGTCTGTATTATTTAAATGCAAACCTGTTGTAAATTGCAATACCCAATATTTGTTGTTTGATCATATTTACTTTTAGTGATAAATGGACAAAAGAGGATATTTAAGATTTAATCAATACATTTTGTCGCCCTAAATTATTGTACGAAAAAAACTGTAAGAAAATTATTGCCTATTTCAGTGATTTAGTTTTACAAAAATTTTCCTATATATTTTACCTATAAAATTTGATTTAAAAATTATTTTCATACACATGAACTGATATTATCTTGAATTGGACGTACAAACGTATTTGATAGTGTTTGGATGAGACTGTATGTATAATATGATTATTGAAAGCATACCTTTTTGTTTGGCACCATCTCGACAATCATGATGAACGACTATGTATTTATATATTTCTTCTATGATCTTATCCTCAGTATCTCGAATGCATTTTACCAAGTCAACCTCGTATGACAGTTATGTGGATGAGTAGTGGTGGGACCAAATCTGTTGTCCATGTGGACCCTTATGACAATATAAATTGTCTCTATAGAGGTCGGAAACATGTAGTACTAGTGAATTCACATACTATTGAAGTAGGGGTGAGTGAAAACGTTACAAAATGATTTTACTTGAATATAAACTTTAATTATTGTGTGCTTTAATGACGACGACCATAATATATATATATATATAATATATATATATATATATAATATATATATATATATTTATATATATATATATATATATAATATATATATATATATATATATATATATATATATATATATATATATATATATCCAGTAGTTGATACACAAAAAGAAATGATCATCTTGATTCATGGTGGATAAAATAATTATACAACGTTATACATACAAAACAAAGATAAATACACATCTCATTCAAAATATACACGTACTTTTAGTCACTGATTTTTCTATTAATAGTTTTTTTTGGAAAGCATTTATTGTGTCAGCATTTTAAAAATCAAAATCAAGTTCATTTTATGTCCTGACTGTACCTTTGAGAAATGAGTATTGTAGAGTATTGTTAAAACTTCTGGTGATAAATATCTGAAAGTTTGCACATCATGTGAATGTCACAAAATATAATCAAAAAGTTGTTTATCGTTAATGTTTTGAAGATCATTGACAATTCTATATAAAAGTATAAGGTCGCCTCTAATTTCTCTGTACTTAAATGAAGATAGTTTTATTTTTTTCAATCCATCTGCTTATGATCTATCACTAGAACCTGGTAAATCTTTTACACGTTGAATTTGATAAATACAGGTAAATAATTTATATCTAAAATAAACAGAACGGGCCCCAAGATGCTGCTCTGAGGGTGGGGGTTCATGATTATAACAATTCTAAAGTTTGACATGTCAATTCCTATAATAATAATAATGATAATAATAATAATAATAATAATAATAATAATAATAATAATAATAATAATAATAATAATAATAATAATAATAATAATAATAATAATAATAATAATAATAATAATGATGATGATGATAATAATAATAATAATAATAATAATAATAATAATAATAATAATAATAATAATAATAATAATAATAATAATAATAATAATAATAATAATAATAATAATAATAATAATACACATTTATACAGCGCTCATTCTCGTTAAAAACACAATCTCTGGGCACTTTACAATATAAGTTATCAATTTTGAGTGATGAAAAATAATGTAATGAATTCATAGCCAAATCAAGGATTCATAGTATAAATAAAAGCAAATACAGTAAAGATGTGTCTTCAGATTCATTTTAAAGGCTGATAAAGACTTACACTCCTTCAGACCACGTGGTAGTTCATCCCAAATCTTGCGGCCGATCAAGCAAACGATCTATCACCAAATTTTGTTCTTGATCTTTTCTCTGAAATTTTCGTTTGGTCATTATACGATCTTAAAGTGTAATTTTCAAATTTACACATTACCACGTGGTCTCTGAGATATGCCGGTGCTATACCAGTCAAACACTTATAAACAAGACACGCTACTTTGTAATATGTGCGCTTTTCAATCGGCAACCAGTAGAAAGAGGCCAACAAAGGGGTTGCATGATCAAATTTTCGTTTGCCAAAAACTAATCTTGCTGCACTGTTTTGCAGTATTTGTAATTGTTTTATAGAAGACTGAGGCAAGTTGACAAGCAGGGAGCTACAATAATCTAGTTTCGAAAAAATGAGGGAGACAACCAATGTTTTACATGTTCCAATTGTAATATACTGACGGATCGGACTGATGCTCTTCAATTGAAAGTTTTAAAATTTGCAGAGAGCAGAAATGTGAGCTTACATTCTCATTTCTGAATCAAAATAGACACCCAAATTTTTCACAGTCTTTGAAACTTTGATCTTTTCATCCCCAATCAACAACTCAAGACCATCATTCACCTTCAACTGCCCTCTTTTTCTCACAATCTTCACTTCCATTTTTGACTCGTTCATTTTCAACTTGTTTGCATCCATCCACTCTTTTACATCCGTCACACATTCTTCCACACGTTTCACAATATTTTGGAGATTTTTAGTTTTATCAGTAGCATAACGTTGCGTATCATCTCCATAGAGATGATAGCGCAGCCCATGACCAATGATGACATTAGATAACGGAGAAGTATACAAAACAAAAAGAATTGGAGCCAAAACAGAGCCTTGGGGAACACCAAAAGACAATGTATGTTGACGAGAAAGTTTATCTAAAATCATAACCTGTTGCTTTCTGCCATCTTAATAATATTCAAACCACTGCAAGAAAGTCCGAGACAAGCCAAAAGTTATATTAAGCCGTTTAATGAGAATGCCGTGATCAATCGTATCAAAAGCCGCAGAACCTTTATCTAAAACATCAAGCAAATAATTCGCAACACAGCACAGAGCAGTTTCTGTGCCTTGGTAAGAACGATAAGCTGACTGAAATCTTTACCATAGATTGTTTTCTTGAAGATTTTGTGAAAGGCGTCTGAGTACAACTTTTTCAAGGATTTTAGAAAGGAATTGCAGATTTGAGACGGAACGGTAGTTACTAAGGTCATTTACATCGAGGTTTTGCTTTTTTATGAGATGCTTTACAATTGCATGTTTATAGATATCTGGGACTTGTCCTGGGATAAGTGACTGATTTATAATGTGAGTTATGCAAGGAATCAATTCAGGAAGACATAATTTCAAAATATTAGTTGGTAAAGAATCTAAATTACATGACTTCGAGGAAGATGAACAAGTTATTTTAGAAATCTCTTCTTCGGTTGTTTCTTTAAAACAAGAGAGTCCCTGTGAACACGAAAAAGGGTGGAAATATATATATATATTCATTTTGTAAGAAGTCCAAATTGCTCCGAATTTTCGATATTTTTCCCGAAAAGAAATTTGGAAATTCACCCGGCTATTTTTCTACCGGGATATTAGTTGGTAGACACATGCCCTTTCCTTCCCCTAAAAGTTCCTTTGAAACAGAGAAAAAATCCTTAGTGTCCCTCACTGATGATAGTTTCGTGTTATAATAGTTTCTTTTGTGCTCTTTTGCATTTGCTTTTAAATATATTCTTTTTTGCTATATAAATATATATATCAGTCGGCCAATCGCAAGGCCCGATTTTCTCCACGATGCCTCCGCAGTCCTCTTTTACCTGTTTTCACTCTGGTTAAACCACAGGGACGGTTTCCTGGGATTTATTACTCTCGATATCTTTGGCGCATGCCTGTCGATGAGGTTGCGCAGTACGTCGTCCGTTTTCTGGGCTGATGGTATATATAGCCATTCTTCCTAGTTCCTCTGACAGATTATTTTTTAAGGAACTAATGTCTATTCTTTTGGTATCCCTAGACACTATCTTGGCTTTCTTTTCTTTCTCTTTGATGCATTTGAGAGTTACCAGAATCAGATTATGGTCTGCAATTTCTTTTTTGATATTTTTAATTGATTCAACAAGCGAGGGTGTATCAGCGATGAACCAGTCCAAGATGTGCCCCAATCATTGAGTTGGAGAGGTCACTAACTGAGTCAAGTCATGTTCATGCAGCATAATAATTTATAATAATATTCTTATCAACATCAAAATGTATATTAAAATCCCCGATAAAAAGTTTTCGCTTATTTGCGGTGTCTTTTGATAAAAAACCCAGAAAATTCGCCAGCAAAATTATTCTGTCTCAGTTTGTTCTTTTAGCTTGGGGTGGTCTGTAGACACAAGTGATTAAAAATAAAATTGGAGGGTAGGTCAGTGTGGTTTGGACACACTCAAAACATTTGGACGAAATGTTCCTACAATAATTCTTCTATTTGAAGAGAATGATCTTGCAAAGTCCAATTAATGACCTCCTATCCAAGAAGCCTTCAGTTAATGTACAATCTCTAAGGAACTGAGTCAAAAGCCTTGGGAATGTCCAAATGAATGATATCATTTTGTTTTTATCATAAAAAGATGGAAAAATTATCACTTCTTGTAGTAATGGGATATTACATTTTCTTTTGCTTCGGAGCCAATGTTGATTAAACTCATTATTCATTATTATTTTGTCTCAAGAGTATAATCCATACCCTGAAGGAGGGATATTCCTACATGGACGTCGACAGCGTGGATTTGAACCACTACTTTACACTCCAGGGGGCCAATTTTACCATTGTTGATATGGAACCCGGAGACTGTTTGTACATTCCAAGTAATTGGATTCACCAGGTGAGTTGATAATTGCATTGAATCAGACGGACACCCAAATCATTTGAATTATGTCTCCGTTTGCAATTTTAGTGTTTTGTCTCTCTAATTGATCTCAAGTAGTTCTTTCGAGCAGAAAGGTCTATACGGCCAAAATGTTATGTTTGTTGAGATGTCTTTACATATATAAATCATATTACTCACATTATGTTTTTATCTAAATGAAGGAAGTTCTTGTCGATTTTATTATGGAATCAAATCATTTCACCATTTAGAACAAAGAATATGCAGTAAGTTGGTCTATTTCAGTTCTTTGATAACGTATACTTCGAAGATAAAACAGCACAAATAATCATTTTATCGTTTTTTTCAATTAAGTAGTGAAATGTAAGCTTCAATTTACTGAACGGAGACATACACTGTGGACGTTTTGGATTTCCCATTTATCAACAAAACACGATGAATGAAACACTATGGACGAATGAGAGATGTGAGAATGGCTTAGTTAAGGTGAATAAACAAAACCAACGATGGGGCAGGAAATAGAATGTAGTAGTAGTAGTAGTAGTAGTAGTAGTAGTAGTAGTAGTAGTAGTAGTAGTAGTAGTAGTAGTAGTAGTAATAGTAGTAGTAGTAATAGTAGTAGTAATAGTAGTAGTAGTAGTAGTAGTAGTAGTAGTAGTAGTAGTAGTAGTAGTAGTAGTAGTAGTAGTAGTAGTAGTAATAGTGGTAGTAGTAGTAGTAGTAGTAGTAGTAGTAGTAGTAGTAGTAGTAGTAGTAGTAGTAGTAGTAGTAGTAGTAGTAGTAGCAGCAGCAGTAGAATTAGGAGTAGTAGCAGTCGGAG
>NC_088372.1:39053758-39063758 GCF_034508935.2 Berghia stephanieae
TGACATGATTTTGTCATCATAATTCATAATTAATTTGATGCCAAAACAATTGCAAAGCGCATTTCAATTGATAAAAGATTTAAATAAAACCTACGAGTGGACTTAAACCAACTTTTATTCTAGCGCGTTCCTTAGAGGGAATTGTCTTCCATTGCTCAACACAAACCCAGTTTTTCAAATTACATTTAAATTCAAGCGGATTCAAGTAAACATTCATTACAATGCAAAGAAAAACAACAACAAAATGTTTATATGCAAAAATGTCTTTATTTTTTATGTAAACTCATGTGACGTTTGATGACTGCAGGATCAGAATAATTAAACTGATAGTAAAAGTGTTTTAGGGTAGCATGATATGGCACAAATTCAAATATTATTTTTATCGTCAATAATATAAGAAACTTGAACTTTTACCTTAGTAAGTTCAAAGAAGTTTCCAATTCCTCGTAATATTTTTGCTATTACGTTATAATTAAACTGGTTTCCTCAATACCAAAGGAGTAAAATACATATAAAATCATCTTCCGCAACTCTTCACACAGTCTGTTCAATGCAGTTTTCGCAGATGTTATATAAATTGAATTAGAAAGCTAATAGTTGAATCGAAAGAAATTTCAAGGCACTCCCAAACATGAGAACCTGCGAGATCTTGCTTAAAGGATTGATAGTTTTTGCCAAGGTGAGAACATTTAAATCGATCGATATTTCTAGGACGAGTTTTCTGGACAAAGTTTTTAAATATGTGTTTTTTCCAGAGTACGGCAGTTACCTGGACATTGCTACATCAACATGTACCAAACAATGGGCTCCAATATCAGCCTAGACATTAACTGATTCCTTTTCTCCTTATCAAATGAAACCAGATAATTTGAACCTAATATTAGATTGCATTTCATTTGTACCTTGGGAAACAAATTCAATCCCATTGAAAATTGGTTTGCCATTTAACAAACCTAAACCATTTTTACCGTTGAATGGCATGCCTGACATCTGACAAATTCAAACTTATTTTACCTTGTTAACACATTTCACAAATCTAAACGCTTTTTACCTTTTTATGCCATTTGACAAATCCAACCCCTTTGTAGCTTGGTATATCATTTGACAAAAGACTTACACAGTGTTTGTTGTACCTCAACACGTTAAAGTCTTCAGGCCTTTTATATTGGTTTATGCTGAAGCGCTGATAAACTTTGATAGTTGACGGAAAGTAAATAAATCAACTCAGGGCATTCAAGTAGAGCTGTAAGAGCATCACAAATAAAGACAAGCAAGCTAGACAAGACAAGGTAGGCTCTTAGAATAATCTCTCACATGTCAAACACGTACCATAGACGTAATGGACAACGAATTGAAATGAACAGTCTGGAGAAGTGACTTGAAGCCTTCAAAAGATTGTCTTTTGTGGCGATGTGGTCTTGTGATATGCCACTAGCCTTTGGAAAGGCCGGTGTTCGAGTTCTGCTCTTAGAAACGGTTTTTATTTACATTCTCTACCGTACTCAGGTATAAAATGAAATACATGGTCATTAACGGCGTTGTATCTGTCTAGATATATTGCCTTACTGTCATCATGACTTGTCCTGCATGTTAAGTGTTGGTGTTGGCTAGCGGGATCTTTATAAAGCGTTTTGAGTACGCTTAATGGATATTTTGCTATATAAATGCTCAAAACTGCACAAAAGTGGACACATCTGTATCAAGAATAGAAAAGCAACAAGGATGCAACATCGAGACATAGATTTGATCAAACATCTATGGATACAAATTTGCATCAACAACTGAACCGTGATATATACCAAAGGCTTGTGGATGGGCCATTCAAAAACCAATTTTACTTTACACAGAGTAATGCATCCGGCTTAATGGAATTGATTTCCCTTGCCATAAAAAGGCTTACAGTCTATCCAAAACTGGGGCCAGCTACCCTCTATGTTGTATAATTAATATATTTTTAATGATACTGAAATCAAAAGATAGAAAATCTCTGGGTGAAACTCTAGGGAATGAAATTCCCGCTTATATCTCATTGCTATTAAAGTGACAGATTTTAGAGCAGGCCCTGGAATAAGATAAAGATCTGATAAAGATTTGAATAATTGTCTCTATGAAACAGTGCCAGGCGAAAGCAGGAAGAACAATACAAGAAATAAAAAATACATCAAAATAAATCAGCCAACCTCGACTGGGGATCAAAGTTCAGGTTCATTGGGTTCTTTCTTGCATTTTGCTTTCTCGCATTGCCTGGCACTGTCTCGTTCCCCATTTTCAGATATTTATCTCACGCCAGGTCTGATCCCTAATGTGTTACTTTCGTATCATTGAGGTCCATTGGTGAGGACAGTTTGTTGGAACAGCTGATCTAAGGAGTTCAAAGAGAAAAGTTAAGATTTCCAACTTGTTGATTCCTAGAGCCCAAACAATTTAGGACTGAATGCTTCAACGGAAGTCAACCTTGTATACATCAACAGCACTGTAAAATCGGAAGGAGGATGAAATATATCTCTTGATTATCTCTTGACAAAATATCCAGAATGACAAAAAGACAACCATGATTTACAGCTCCATATTACCTTTAAAAATATGCAACACCGGTCGTTCACCTACCGAGGAAATTGCCCATTTATCTGAAGAGGTCGTTTCAAATGTTTTAGAAGCGCATAGTTAAGTCCTTGGAAAAGGCCCTTTACTCAATTTCTCTCATCATACTCAGGTGTAAAATGAGTACCTTGCCATTAACAGCGTTGTCGTTTTCCGAAAATTATAATATCGCCTAACAGGCGGCATGTCCCGTCCTACATGTTAACTGTTGCTGTGATCAGGGACCCCTTGTAAAGCGCTTTGAGCACATTTAGTGGATATTGCGCTATATAAAGCTCAATTTTATTATTATTTTATTAAATTGGAGTAATAGGGAAGAAATACAGGTCAGCAAACTTGGTAAACCCCTTGTCTTCAGCAGAAAATCTAGCGGTAACTCAGAGTATGTATAGACCCAAAAGACCTTAATTGCGAAATTAAACGTGCACACTACAAAACTCCAACTGTAAAGGAGATTTCACAAAAACAAGACAATGGACAATTATTCTTAAAATTGGATGCTCAACATGAGTCCTGAGCTATCTCACTTGATGATGATTCGAGTCTTTTCACAATTGCTTTCAACTCATGATTTATGCGGTATAAATTCAAAAGACTTTCCTTTCGTCTGTGCTAAACTCAAAATATTCTCAAGCTCAAGATGGATCGGATACTGGAAAAATGTTCTGGAACTATTGGGATATCAGTTGTTGTACGAGAGTATGGAATCACTGCTGAGGAACATCATACTAACTATATCAAATTCATGATATTTGCAAAAAAGAGCTGGTTGGCTTCAAAATGTCATTACCAAACAAAAAAAATGAAGTAAGTAAAAAAGTGCCAGGAGACAATAACAATGTCGGCTCCTTTCGCTTTTCTGAATTAACAAAGAGTGACGTCGTTTTTTGGCCTGAAATGTGAGTGTGTATTGTGTGTCAGAGAGAGAGAGAGAGAGAGAGAGAGAGAGAGAGAAAGAAAGAGAGAGAGAGAGAGAAAGAGAGAGAAAAAGAGAGAGAGAGAAAGAGAGAGAGAAAGAGAGAGAGAGAGAGAGAGGAGAGAGAGAGAGAGAGAGAGAGAGAGAGAGAGAGAGAGAGAAAGAGAGAGAGAAAGAGAGAGAGAGAGAAAGAGAGAGAGAGAAAGAGAGAGAGAGAGAGAGAGAACGAGAGGCGAACAGAGGGTGCTTGTGCACGGATGTGTACCAATTCAATGTGTTTTGTGTTACATATTGTTGGAATAAATAACGCCCGACAAAAGCAATTATACTCACACACATACACCCCCTGTCTACACACATATACTCACACAAATATATACCCCTCCACACATACACACACACAAACATACTCACACAAATACATACCCCTTCTACACATACACACAAAAACACACACAAACACATACTCACACACATATACACTCCTTCAACAAATACATACTCACACACATATACATTCCCCCCCCCCCTTATAACCACACATACTCACACACACACGCACACACACACACACACAACCCCTTCCACACACATACACATCCCCCCTTCAAAGCACATACTCATCACCCCCCCCCCCCTTTTTCACACACATACACTCCCCCCCCCCTTCTACACACATACTCTCCCTTTCCACACACACATACTCACCCCCCCCCTCTACATACATTCTCACACACATCCCACCCCTTCTACACACATACTCACAACATCCGCCCCCCGTTTCCACACACACACACACACACACACACACACACACTCAAACATAGTCACTCCCTCCTTCAACAAAGATTCTCACAAATATACACCTCCCCATTTCACACACACATACTCACACACATTATACACTCCCCTCACTTTACACAACTCACACACATACACACCTCCCACACGAACACACACACAAACACACACACATACACATACTCAAATATTAAGTGATCAATGTGACACAATAGGGAGCATTTACAACAATAATATGATGATTGAATAATCCACGGAGATGTAATATTTAAACAACTGTGTAGTTTTCACTGTGTTGTTAAACTCGAAACGTCCTATCGGGAACCAGCAGGTCTCCGTCCATTGAACAGTTGGTTCCAAGTAAACACCAGGCAACTAGCGTGGGTTTGAACATCTGCAACAGGTGTCTGACTGAATTATAAAATCTTTAAATTGTAATAGTTATTTATATTTATTATAATCTCCATTTCATATCGCATTGATAATATACAGAAAGATCTTCCAATTTTACTGGACACAATTTAGTCTGCATGAAGCCAGTAGATGTGACATATAATATAACAAAAGTAATCCATGTTAATTTTATGTTTAATGTTGATCTTCTTGTTGTGGTGGTTGTGGTTGTTTTTGAAGTCGTGGTTGTTGATTATGTTGTTGCTCTTGTGGTTAATGTCGTTGTTGTTGTTGTGGTGGTTGTGGTTGTTTTTGAAGTCGTGGTTGTTGATTATGTTGTTGCTGTTGTAGTTAATGTCGTTGTTGTTGTTGTGGTGGTTGTGGTTGTTGTTGATGATGTCTTGGTGGTGATAAAAATGCTATTGTTGTTATTGTATTATTTTTTGAATAATGCGAGTTGATTTCTCAATTAATAAAGCAAGTTTAGGTGAGAGTTTACAAGATTACATTCATTTCTTACCAATTCCCTATCCCGACTGCCAAAAACTTTTCAAAGACTACAAATAAGATATTAAAAAATTAGATTATATCTCTTTAATTATCTCATATGGCCATTTTTTTCTAAAGTCTAATTCAAGGGAAGACTGGAATAACCCAGGCGTCAGCCGCAGTGCAGCGCCGCATTTTGAGCTTGGGTGAGATGACTTGCTCGAGACACTCATCGCAGTGGCGGGTGATAGAACTCGGTACCTTCCGGGTACGAAGCAATGACCATGTCCAGCTGAGCCACGCTAGGTCTGTACTGTCATTTAATAGATTACTCTATATTCTGTTTCACTCTTACAGAAACACGCTTAAGAATTTTGGACAGAAAACTTGTCCTTTAAATATCGATTGATTACAGTGACCCTTATCTTGCCAAAATCTCTCAAACCTGGGACTTCTTTCATTTTCAAAGTACTGTTGTAGAAGGAAACATATTGGGGAATTTCTACTTTCGTTATCATATCCTTTATAACCAATAAAACATTGTTTTGAATGGCACACGTCAGACAAATGAACAGGGACTTGGTGTGTTGTTTCCTCGTCATCAAATATAATAACGTTGACACATATTGTATAGTATGTAATGTAACAGATTTTGTCTACATCTATTTCAGTTTTTGGATTCATGAGATGTGACATGGACTGTGTACGATGTCTTAATCCTTTCATTGTGAGGCAAAATTTCTTTCAATTTATAATTTTCTGTTTTAATGACTTTGTTATAACCACAGACCCAAGTCCTTTTTACCAAGTCTTAAATAAGCAGGGGTACAAATCGGGCTTCATCATGTAAAGCTCAAGTCGCATCGCCCTTGGTACTCTATTTGAAAATGAAGCAATAAATCATGATGCTAATATAAGCAGGATCGAACCCCGTGTTTAAAGAGATGTATGTTTGCTTTAGGCGTTTAAATTGTTTGTTTGGATTAGCGAAAGTGCAAATATAGAGCTGTGCTCACTCTCTCCTAAAATTTCCATATCCGATGTATTGTTCATTCAATTCATTGTTTTCTAAGTGAACACATCTTTCTCCAGCTCGGATATCATCAATTTCTTGAACAAGGTAAGAGAATATTTTTTTTTCTTCTTTGATATATTTTTCAATTTTTATTTGTAAAATAATTATTTTTCTTGAAATATACGACGACTTTCCTCTGTCCATTGTAATGTACAACGTGTTTCCTCTGTCCATTGTAATGTACGACGACTTTCCTCTGTCCATTGTTGTAATGTACAACGACTTTCCTCTGTCCATTGTTGTAATATAAGATGACTTTCCTCTGTCCATTGTAATGTACGACGACTTTCCTCTGTCCATTGTAATGTACGACGACTTTCCTCTGTCCATTGTAATGTACGACGACTTTCCTCTGTCCATTGTTGTAATATACAACGACTTTCCTCTGTCGATTGTTGTAATGTACGACGGTTTTTCTCTGTCCATTGTAATGTACGATGACTTTCTTCTGTCTATTGTTGTAATGTATGATGACTTTCCTCTGTCCATTGTTGTAATGTACGACGACATTCCTCTGTCCATTGTAATGTACGACGACTTTCCTCTGTCCATTGTTGTAATGTACGATGACTTTCCTCTGTCCATTGTTGTAATGTACGACGGTTTTTCTCTGTCCATTGTTGTAATGTACGACGGTTTTTCTCTGTCCATTGTAATGTACGACGACTTTCCTCTGTCCATTGTTGTAATGTACGACGACTTTTCTCTGTCCTTTGTAATGTACGACGACTTTCCTCTGTCCATTGTTGTAATGTACAACGGTTTTTCTCCGTCCATTGTAATGTACGATGACTTTCCTCTGTCCATTGTTGTAATGTACGATGACTTTCCTCTGTCCATTGTTGTAATGTACGACGGTTTTTCTCTGTCCATTGTTGTAATGTACGACGGTTTTTCTCTGTCCATTGTAATGTACGACGACTTTCCTCTGTCCATTGTTGTAATGTACGACGACTTTCCTCTGTCCATTGTAATGTACGACGAGTTTCCTCTGTCCATTGTTGTAATGTACAACGGTTTTTCTCTGTCCATTGTAATGTACGATGACTTTCCTCTGTCCATTGTTGTAATGTACGATGACTTTCCTCTGTCCATTGTTGTAATGTACGACGGTTTTTCTCTGTCCATTGTTGTAATGTACGACGGTTTTTCTCTGTCCATTGTAATGTACGACGACTTTCCTCTGTCCATTGTTGTAATGTACGACGGCTTTTCTCTGTCCATTGTAATGTACGACGACTTTCCTCGGTCCATTGTAATTTACGACGACTTTTCTCTGTCCATTGTAATGCACGACGACTTTCCTTGGTCCATTGTAATGTACGACGACTTTCCTCTGTCCATTGTAATGTACGACGACTTTCCTCTGTCCATTGTAATGTACGACGACTTTCCTCTGTCCATTGTGATGTACGACGACTTTCCTCTGTCCATTGTTGTAATATACGATGACTTCCCTCTGTCCATTGTTGTAATATACGACGACTTTCCTCTGTCCATTGTAATGTACGACGACTTTCCTCTGTCCATTGTTGTAATGTACGATGACTTCCCTCTGTCCATTGTTTTAATGTACGACGGCTTTCCTCTGTCCATTGTTGTAATTGACGACGACTTTCCTCTGTTCATTGTTGCAATGTACGACGACTTTTCTCTGTCCATTGTTGTAACCAAATACAACTTTTCTCTGTCCATTGTTGTAATGTAAGACGACATTCCTCTGTCCATTGTTGTAATGTACGACGACATTCCTCTGTCCATTGTTGTAATATACGACGACATTCCTCTGTCCATTGTAATGTACGACGACTTTCCTCTGTCCATTGTTGTAATGTACGACGACATTCCTCTGTCCATTCTGATGTACGACGACTTTCCTCTGTCCATTGTTGTAATGTACGACGACATTCCTCTGTCCATTCTGATGTACGACGACTTTTCTCTGTCCATTGTAATGTACGACGATTTTGTCTGTCCATTGTTGTAATGTACGACGACATTCCTCTGTCCATTCTGATGTACGACGACTTTCCTCTGTCCATTGTTGTAATGTACGATGACTTTACTCTGTCCATTGTTGTAATATACGACGACATTCCTCTGTCCATTGTTGTAATGTACGACGACTTTCCTCTGTCCATTGTTGTAATGTACGACGACTTTCCTCTGTCCATTGTTGTAATGTACGACGACTTTCCTCTGTCCATTGTTGTAATGTACGACGACTTTCCTCTGTCCATTGTTGTAATGTACGACGACTTTCCTCTGTCCATTGTTGTAATGTACGACGACTTTCTTCTGTCCATTATTGTAATGTACGACGACTTTCCTCTGTCCATTGTTGTAATGTACGACGATTTCAATAAATAATTCCAGGTTTAGCCAGTGCAGTGTGAGCCTTAAAAATCAGACATTACATTGTTGTAATGTCTGAATTTTAAAGCTCACACTGCACTGGCTAAACCTTGGATTATTTATTGAAATCGACGTGCAGGTATTTCCAAGTTAGATAACCGATGGCGATTATGGGTTTGATTCAACATTTTTGTAATAGACAATATTATAGTGCCTTGGTGTGGGAGTATTTCCACTAAAACAGCGAGTACACAAGTTTGGTTATCAGACCTGCGAAATAGTAAACGTCGATCAAAATGTATCGTTTTGAAATGTTTTTCGTCACCTCAAAATGTTATTGTATTGTGTTTTGATTGACGGATGTAGAAACTATATTGTGAATTAGTACTTAGTCAGAAATACGGAATTTTTCCCTTTTTTTCTTGCTTTTTAAAAAAAATTGTTCGTTTTTGTTATATTTGTTTTGTTTTTTCTTTCTTTTCTTCGTTTTTTAAATGTTATTGGTTGAAATAAATAGTGGTACGGTCTCTGCTTCGTATTCGAAAGGTACAAAGTTCGAATACCCGCCGCGCTGTGTGGCTTTGAACAAGTCACATCGCCCTAGATCACTTTGCGGCATTGCATTGCGGCTGACGCCATGCTTATTCCAATCTTCTTTTGAAATAGACCCAAAGAAGAATGTTTCACATCTAAATTTACTTGTTTAGGTTAATATAGATGCATCTGTGTTGATTTTGGTACTTAATCATAAAAAAATTCATTAGAACAGCAAAGCTGTCGGGCTCGTGTGAATTGCGATTTCGGAAATGTGTAACTCCGAATTAACTATGCGGCTATGTGGTCTTATGGTATCACACTTGATTTCGGATCGGAATTCCTGGGTTCGAGCCTCGCTCGGAGCATAGTTCAGTCTTTGGAAAAGATTTTTGCCTTAGTCACATAAACAAAAAGCCAACAAGGGGTACAAATATCATCGACTTATTTATCACAAATCGACAAAATTTAATTGTCAAGTGTACACCATTCCAGGCATGAGTGACCATGACATCCTCATCACAGAAAGAACTATCTAAGCAAATAAAATCACACAAAAAATCGCACCCTATTAGTATTTCGAGAAATGCAAATATCGCCGAATTACGGACAGAAACACGTCTTTTTTAGTGAAAACATAATTAATCAACATCTAGAAATCACTGAGGTCGTTTGCATTGCCATCAACGACCACCTAAAAAAAATGATGTCAAACATGTACCAACGAAGGAAAGCTTAAAAACTTTCACCAACCATGGATAAACACTATCGTCAAACGATTATCTAGACGGAAACAAAAGGCATGGAGCAGAGCGAGAAAGTCCATCAGTAAGAAA
>NC_088372.1:39071258-39108758 GCF_034508935.2 Berghia stephanieae
CAAGCATGGTCGACTGTATTATATAAACAATAACGTGAATGAAATCGACATCTCTCTGATCATTGTTATTGTTTTTTTTAGTTATCGCAGACTTTCTCGATCATATTATTATAAACGTTTAAGTTTTCTGTGTTGGTTCTATTGATTAAGCAATAAAACGGTGGATATATTATACCTAGACAAATAAACATCGATAGAAAAACCTGTGCAGTTTGCTATGTTTACCAATCACTGCCATTGTTTACATTGTAACGACTGTCCTAGAGGCGTGGTTATCTAGGTGTCTAGAGACAGAATGGTTGACGGCCACTCACTCAGGTCTTTGTTATTGCTTTTTGCAATCAGCATTTATGAGTAATTCTCACTAAACTGTATTAACCAGACTATAAACGTTTACACATAGGTTACACATAGTTTTGTGTGTTGGTCCGTTATACTTTCGGATGGCAATGTTGTGAGTTTCTTAGCCAAGCACATACTTACTATCTATTGAATGAATGTTCACCCAAAATCAGAGCTTAGTCAATGAATCAATCGTCTCGGTGTTTTGTGTTGAGAATAGAGCTCATAAGCTTAACTGCTCGCTGTCCTCCCCCCCCCTCTCTCTCTCTCTCTCTCTCTCTCTCTCTTTCTCTGTCTTTCTCTCTCTCTCTTTCTCTCCATCTCTCTTTCTCGTGGATAGGCGGGTTGTGAGTTTAAATCCACATCACTTCAAAGTTTTTATTCTCTATTGTCCCCTAGTATATTTCTACTTACTTCATTTCTTTTTATTATGAGCTGTTGTGAGGTGACTTGCTTGAAGTCACATACATTGGCTGGAGAGATCAAACTCAACACCTTCTGAGTATGTAGCAAAAATAAACATATCGCCGTGCAAGCCTTCATTATAAATAGATTCCTTTGTCAGAAAAAGACGTATGTTTGTATTTTCTTTCGCATGCCACAGTCAGAATAACTCGACACAAACGTAACCTGTACATTTTGTTAAACACTTTTTTCACGGGTTGGAGCTGTTGAGAAACTCTCCATAAAACCCGTTTTAAAAAATCAAACAATTTTACTGCTTTCTTCTTTATTTTTCAGATATTGTGTAAGTTTTTCAAATTCCCCCCTCACATCCATTCGGTCAAAACGATATATGTTTTCGTCATCGCGGATCTTGTAGGTCAACGTCAATTGACTTATTTACAGGTCTAAACCATTCCAAAGTCTTCTACAGGAATCGATATCCTCTTGGAAAAAAACCCCTTGATAATTCTAAGAGAATGTATACTAGATTTAGACTTGTGTCATTATCATTATTGACAATTAGTCTACTGTGTGGGTATTTTGTCAAAACCATCGAAATCAGTCGTAGCAGCAACAACAACAACAACAATAATAATAATAATAATAATAATAATAATAATAAAAACAACAACAACAACATCAAGGGCCATCTGAAACCTTTTGGAGAGAGTGGAACCAAAACCAACGTCAAACAAGTAGATGGATTTCCAGAACCCACGGATTTCTTTTCAAATTATTTCCTTCGCTCCAAACCTGTTCTCATGAAGCGGGCAGTTAAATCTGACCCTGCATTTAACAAATGGACAGACGGTTATTTATCTCAAGTCAGTCTCCGTAAAGGAAACCGTGGACATCTCTTTAATATTGAACCGGAAAAGAAGGAAAATAGGACGAAAAAAGGGCTACAGATGGAGTTGCATGAATTTTTAAGACGTTATAATACAGAAAAATACTTCCTCGTTAATGACGTGCCGCCATTTTTGACCAAAGATCTGACATTACCTCTTCCACTACAGGTAAGCCTCTCCACCACCGGCTCCTCCTCCTCATCCTCCTCCTCCTCATCCTCCTCCTTACTTCTCCTCCTCCTCCTCCTCCTCCTCCTCCTCCTCCTCCTCCTCCTTACTCCTCCTCCTCATCCTCCTCCTTACTTCTCCTCCTCCCCCTCCTTTTCCCCTTTCTTTCTCACAGATCAGTTTTAGTTACCAATAAGCAAATGCATTAGTTTGTTTTGGTTTTGTTTTTCTATATTTTATTATCATTGGAGCCTTCGCAATTTTCCCTCTAGCAATTGTTTACACCAGACAGTGTGATACCGTCATCGATGTAAAAGAATATAATATAATGAAAATAATTGAAATCTATCATTTCATCCTTTTTCAAGGGGAGCATTTACCCTAGGATCGTTGTGATATGCCTTAGGAAGACTCTGGGTTGGTTCCTGGTCTCCCATCATGGGCAGGGTGGCACTTTCTGTGTCTTCTATTCCCCTAAATCTGTTTTCCAATCTGCTTTCTGTCTTTGTCTTGACATGAGATTACTTGGTTTTGCCCGGGGCGCAGTACTTGGCTGGGAAGGAAACAGTCAAATGCAAAGTTTATTGTTTTGGAAGATTATATTTTTTCATTTGTAAATCATCTCTCTGTTATGTATTGTTATGTTTGTTATTTTGAATGTATAAAGCAAGCATTTGAGTGTATTCCTCTTAATGGGATCTTGTGCTGGTGTGTGGGTGAGACATTTAGGTGATCTCAAACTAAGTACATTGATAGTGTGCTCTTGGAATCTACATCTGTTCCCTATATGAATCACTTCTCTTTGTCTCACTCTTTTACTCGTCATTTTTATTGTACATCTAGAATCTTTTCACTATCCTATTTTCTTCCTTTTTACTGGCGCTGATATGACCTAAATGTGTTGCAAGCGCCGTAAAACCCTTAGAAACAAACAAACCTTAGAAAGACTGGAATAACTAGGCGTCAACTGAAGTACGCCGCCGAAAAGTGATGAAGGCGCGGTGACTTGCTCAAGGCCACACAGAAAGACGTAAAATAGAAATCGAAACCTTCTCGATGCAAAGCAAAAACAATACCCCAGTATCCCATGCCTTGTTGCCCCTTAATTTAATTTGAAATCAATCCAAAAAAAATCGATTTTGCAAAATTGAGCACAAAACTGAAATCAATCTTCACACATGACGCGCTTCAGTAGTTTGTCTGTCAACCGTTAGAATTGGTGAATGTCACAACTTTTTGACTAACTGATGGTGTCACCTGATGGATTGTTTGTGCTTGTATATAAATCCAAATTGTATAAATTCTGAATAACAGTTCATCAAATTTTGTACAGCACCTTCCTTCCTCTATTTATTTGTGTAGCTTTCTTTTCATAAAATCTCATTTATGTCAGGGTACTGTGACGATTCGGTTGCTCCCAGTTAGTCGCAAAGCAAGATAATCCGAAACGTCAACAAAAGAAGAAGAAAGGGAAAAGACTAGAACTATAGAAGGAGGAAACTCGTTAATTTCCCTCAAGAAGGAGATCAGGCCACTGTTACTGGGCTTAGCCTGATTCAGAGGGAATGGAAAAAGAAGAAAGTACGTGCCTCACGGCCTGGCAAATATAGCGAATAAAATTAATAGAGAGCCAGGTTTACGACCACGATACATTAATTACGTAACTATGTAACATCGATAACATAAAATAGAAACGATACAACTCTACTTAGCCATTTATCCTTTCTCCTTACATCCACGAATAGGGAATACTACAATTGATAAAATAATAAAGAACAGGTCCGCTGGAAAGGGGTGTACTGTTCAACTAGACATACTTACAAAAGACCCCTCTGCTTTCCTGCGCTACGCTTATATAAGCATCAGGCTCAAACCCTGATTGGCATAGCACTCTGGGAAGGACGGTCAAACTCCACACACGTTCGGGCGATGCCTAGCAACCACATTGCCAGGGCATAACAGTACACAGCAGACCGCAGGTTCATCACCCTTACAATTGTTTTGGAAATCAGATGTTTGTCGAGCACTATGTGATGAGGCGTTATCATGCTGGAATATCACTACTTGATTATTCTGATTTCGTATAAACGGGAAGAAGGTTCTAGAATATCTCTGTTGTATAGGTGGGGATTATGAATTGAGTCTTTGATATTTATAAGCTAAATTTTTCTACCACCGGTTATCAGTCCTCAAACCATTACAGATCCATATCCCCGGAAATATTCTTCAATGGTGCTTTTGTCATTGAAACATTCACTTCGATGAGGGTAGAACAAATTTCGTTTGGCTCTAGAATCAACTTCAAAAATGGATCCGTTTGTATATAAAACGCCGTCCCAGATTTTATGATTCCAGTTCTGGTGTTCATTAGCCCATCTCAATTGTGCAACTTCGTGCAAGGTTAAGCTTTGGGGGAATTGCGGGTTTGTGACATTTAAAACAATGTTTGCTGATCATTTGATGTGCAACGGTTGCTTAGCAACACTTATGTGGAATTAATATATGAAATAATTCATGATTTGAGTGAGCATTTGTTTACTAAATGTAACTTTGTTACCAACAAGTTTGGCGGTCCGCATCAGCTTCTCAATTTTGTCAATAACGAGATGAAATAAATTGACCTTTACATAAAGCAATATCCACTAAATATGCTCAAAGCGCTTTACAAGTGGTCTCTGGTCGCCTGTTCGACGATATTACAATTTTTTCGGCCATGTACTCATCTTCAACCTGAGTACGGTGAGAGAATGTGAGTCAAGAGCCCTTTTCCAAGGACTATAATATGCGCCGAGCGCGAAGCTCGAAAGCGAGTGTCATACCACTAGATATTCTCACTGGCCTATTATAAATATTTTTTTTTAAAATATAGGGTTGGAAGCAAAAATATTTCGTATAGCCTAAGTTGAATTTTTGCTAACGAATACAGAATTACTGGCAAATATAAAAATAACCTAATTTATACAGATTTACAGCGACTCTTTTCCAAATTAAAGATAAGTTCATCACCCGCTGACCCAAATGATTATTTAGAAAAATCTGCTATGGGGTAATGACCGGTCATTTGACGACTAGAACAGCGAATAGCACAGGTTTAGATGAGTCGGCAGATTAGCCTTTACCTGCTAAAGTAACTTACATAATGTGTACGTTGGCTTAAGCGGCAAAATTTCAAGTTTGAAAAATTTTCCTAACGGATTTTGATGATTTATGGGATAAATGGATATGGGTGAGCTTATTTGATCTTATCTGTTCAATCCGAAGAATACGTTTTTAAACAGTAAACATTTGATTTAGGTTAAGCTTAAGAGCATTTTATTCTATCTGTTGAATCGAATGAATAAGATTGTCAACCGACTCTCGATTCTCCCAGTTTTGTAGTCTTCCAATGTGTATTCTGCTAAACAGTAATATATTTTGGAACGTTGGGCAGTATACATTAAAAAATCTTTACGTGGATGACAACAGAGGGATGTGCTACAACTACTAGGCCGACTACTACCATGCATTCACAAAATAGGAAATTTTGTTTGCAATCTCATGTTATTTTTTAATTAATACATTTTGTCGCTAGAAACTATTGTACGAAAAAAAACTTTAAGAACATTTTTATCTGTTCCAGTGATGTAATTAAGCTAAACTTTCTAAAAAGAACTGTCGTGATAAAAATTTGTTACAAAAATTGATGTAAACATTTTTCACAAATGATCTGATATTGTCTTGAATTGGACCTATAAAAGTATTTGAAAATGTTTGGATGAGACTGACTCTAAAACATTATTATTGAAAGCATGGCTTTATATTTGGCATCGCAGTGATATCCGTTAGGAACGACTATGCGTTGTATATTTCTTATACATATCATTTTATCCTCAGTCTCTCAAATGCCTTTTACCCAGTCAACCTCATACGGCAACAATGTGGATGAGTAGTGGTGGGACCAAATCTGTTGTCCATTTTGACGATGATGACAACATAAATTGTCTCTATAGAGGTCGGAAACATGTAGTGCTCCTGAATCCACACACTTTCGAAGTAGGGGTGAGTGAAAACGTTACAAAAAAATTCTTATATATAGATTTTAATTATTGTGTTGTGTCGAAATAATTATTTTGTATTCTGTTGTTGTTGTTGTAGTTGTTTTGATTGCTGTTATTGTAGTTGTAGTTGTTTGTGTTGCTTTGATGTAATGATGATGATTGTGATAATGATGACGACGACATCGACGACTTCGATGATTATGATGATGATGGTGATGATGATTATGAATATGATGATGACAATTGATGATGATGATGATGATGCATACTGCTGCTGAAAAAGTACCGTCCAGTTTTCAACTTTCCTTTTGTTACAAAGCTTTTGGAAAACCGGAGAACCACAGCACAGAGACTGCCTTTCTTCGACTATTAAACCATCTGACTTGGATAATAAGCTGAACATTCTCTGCCTCTTTGATTTATCTGCGGCATTTTTACACTAATTTCCACGACATACTGCAAAGCCGTCTTGAGTGAATTGTCACTATAAATAGCACTGCATTGAGCTGGTTTCGACGATGTTTTGCTGAATGCTGGCAGACTGTCGTGGTGAGTGGTGTCAAATCTGATATGTGTTCTTTGAAATTAGGCGTCCATCAGGGCTCGGTCATACGACCATTCCTTTTTACTAAGTATATGCAGCCACTGTCAAATGATATTAAGAAAAGTGATAATTTATACCAGTTTCCCGCAGGTGATACTCACATATTTAATTCTTCTATCTGTCATGATATTGAAAGTTTAATTGGACGACCTGTTTAAATGAAGTTTGGATGGGCAAAAACAAAATCATGATTGATGAAATGACAGAATTCCTAACCTGCATGCAAAATATCCTAAAAGCATAAAATACATTGGAGTGTTGATTGACGCTGATCTTAAATACATTGAAATACAAAGAATTAGCAAAATTAGAAACCTTATCCCAACAAAAGTAGCAGAATTATCATTATTATTATTATTTTTATTATTATTATTATTATTATTATTATTATTATTATTATTATTATTATTATTATTATTATTATTATTATTATTATTATTATTATTATTATTATTATTATCATTATTATTATTATTATTATTATTATTATTATTATTATTATTATTATTATTATTATTATTATTATTATTATTATTATTATTATTATTATTATTATTATTATTATCATCATCAATATTATTATTATTATTATTATTATTATTATTATTATTATTATTATTATTATTATTATTATTATTATTATTATTATTATTATTATTAGTATTACTGTTATTATTATTAATATTATTATTATATTATTATTATTATTATTATATTATTATTATTATTATTAATTATTATTATTATTATTATTTTATTATATTATTTTATTATTATATTATTATTATTATTATTATTATTAATTATTATTATTATTATATTATTATATATTATTATTATTATTATATTATTATTATTATTATATTATTATTATTATTATTATTATTATTATTATTATTATTATTATTATTTATTATTATTATTATTATTATTATTATTATTATTATTATTATTATTATATTATTATTATTATATTATTATTATTATATTATTATCTTATTATTATTATTATTATTATTATTATTATTATTATTATTATTATTATTATTATTATTATTATTATTATTATTATTATTATTATCATCATCATCATCATTATTGCTTTTGTAGGTGACACAATTAGACCGCCGGTCGTCGTTTTGTTTTGCAAATCGACCTGTTTCAGGGAAGCTAAGTATATAAGCCAGCGGTTATTTTGGCAATCTCCAATGGTTTCAAATGGTCTCCAAATCATTGACAACCTATGAGACAAAGTAAACTTTAATTGTAGGCGTTTTATTGGGGTTTCATAGGTTAGTAATATATATTATAAAATAGTCCTCCAGTTTTTTTAGGCCCATCGAGCCGGAGTTTATTCTGGTTTCTAGAACATGAAACGGACTATAGCAATTGCTTTTGGATAGGACGCTAATCTATCTCAAATTACTTTCCGCCACATCTAACAGAATTAGCTACAAAATCTCGACAGCACCCAGGATCGATCGCGGACACTCTGTATGTGAAGCGATTGCTCTACCAACTGAGCTATTGGGACCCCCATATATATATATATATATATATATATATATATATATATATATATATATATATATATATATATATATATATTTATGAGTGTTGGGTACTTGTAGGTACGAAGGTGCTCGATAATGATGGTTAGAGCTAATATAGAATACAAATTGTCACTCACATTTTTTGTGGCCGAGACGATTCGTTTCTGTGTCTCTTTACACGTCCTCAGTCGGAAGTAATCCTTAATAATGTCTGAAGAAAAAATTCTTACTCTAAACGAGTTGCTTGTTCTTGATTTTGTTCTGTAGTGGTGATTAGTGTTGATGTGTAGTGGCATTGTTGTGGTGTGCTCTCATTGCTTATATTATGAGGGTGAGTGTGTGTGTACATGTGTGTGTGTGTGTGTGTGATATTGTTGTGGAATGACTATGACGCTTTTTTGGCAGTTTCATTTTAGAGGGCCATTACCAACCACAACAGACAAATCATATCCGAAACCAACAACATCAATACAAATAAAGACAGCTGTAACTGCAGAAAGGAAGACAATTGCCCTCTAAAAGGAAACTGCCAAAAAAGCGCCATAGTCTACAAAGCCACCATAACCACTGATAACACCGCAGCACAATACATCGGCAGCACAGAACCCCCATTCAAAACACGATACAACAATCACAAAGCCTCCATAACACATGAAAGCAAAGCAAAGAGCACCAAATTAGCAATGCACTATTGGGAACAAATAAACACTAATAAAACATCAACAATAACCTGAGAGGTCGTCAGGCAAAGCAGCCCCTACAGATGCGGTGCTAGAAAATGCAATTTATGCCTGACAGAGAAACTGGAAATATTATTACACAACTACAGAAACAATAGCACCTTTAACAAAAGATCAGACCTAATGACAATGTGCAGACACTCTAACAAATTCAAGCTCAAAACGCAAAAGGTCAAATAACCACCCCCCCTTCCCCCCCCCCCCTTCCCGATCCCATTATACCCCCCCCCCCCCCCCCCCCGCCTACCCACGCAACCACATTCCACAACAATATCACACACACACACACATGTACACACCGCACAGAACACACCTACACACACACACACTCTCACACACACACACACTCATAATATAAGCAATGAGAGCACACCACAACAATGCCACTACACATCAACACTAATCACGACTACACAACTAAACCAAGAACAAGCAATTCGTTTGGAGTAAGAATTTTTTCTTCGGACATTATTAAGGATTACGCCGACTGAGGACGTGTAAAGAGACACAGAAACGAATCGTCTCGGCAACAAAAAATGTGAGTGACAATTTGTATATATATATATATATATATATATATATATATATATATATATATATATATATATATATATAGTATTGGTGTCCTGTAGTTCAGGCAATGCTCTGTAAATTTAACTGTTCAAAGCATATTGCGATGAGTCAAAGTCGACTCACATGAATCCAATTACACTCCCAGTCGATTGGTTTGTAGATAACAGATCTATAGAAGGTAATGTTTATATTTAAAGTATTTTATTTATATATTTACCGTTTCTTTAATATTAAAGTTGAGCACTTTTATTTCGGGTTTTTTGTTTCTATACATCAATCTATGCATTTAGTATACAATTCAGCTCACGTCATTTTTCGAGTAAATGACAACAAATTCAACAACATCCATTAGTCTAGATGACAGATATTGTTCATTGTCTCTTGTCCTTCAGACACTCACGCAAATAATTTGGTGAAAAAGTGTCCATCCTTTACTTTCCAAATATATAAATCAATTGTTGTTGACATTTTCTATTAACTAACAAGCTACCGGGAATTTATTGGTTTTGATACTTGATTAAATTCGACAGTTATTACAACTTTTAAATATATATATATATATATATATATATATATATATATATATATATATATATATATATAAATATATAAATGTATATTTATTTCATTTTAGAGTATAACGGAAAATATCGAAAGGGGATATTCCTACATGGATGTTGACAGCGTGGATTTGAACCACTACTTTACACTCCAGGGGGCCAATTTTACCATTGTTGATATGGATCCCGGAGATTGTTTGTACATTCCAAGTAGTTGGATTCACCAGGTGAGTTGATGATTTCAATTAATCAGATGGATGTCCAAACTATTTGAATATTTTGTGCGTTTGGAAAGATCTAACGGTGACGTCATCAAACATAGATTTGGCCTTGAATAAAGACAACGTGAGAGTCATTAGTCTAAAACTTCTTAATCTTTCTGCCGGTCTATTCTTAAAGTGTTTCTATTTACTTCCAGATAATCTGTTTGATTTTATTTGGCACACATTCTTTTTATTAAATCATGAAAGTTTAGTGTCTTGACCCTGTATTTGATCTCAAGTAGTTCTTTAGAGACGGAAGGTCAATAAAGCCAGAATCTATCTGGATTTTTATAGCGCAAAACGGACAGTAGCTCATCAGATTTAATAGGTCCAGCTACTTAATCAACGCTAGGTTGACACGATGTCACCCACTCACTATCCAGCGTCGTCTTCATTGACGTTGGGTGCCTGCACTCTGTGATGACAAAAGTCCGCCCATTCTCGCTAGCTTGACAGGAAGTCAAAATAAATCTTAACTGTCCCCTTGACCGATTCTGCTTTAAGAAAATGAGCTGCCAACTGGATCTAAGAAACTAAAGGGGAAAGGCAACGGCACATAACAGACGTTTAACTTTTTCTTTTTTTATTAATTTTCTTAAAGTCTTGTACATAAATTCCAAGATGTATTGGCTCAGGAAAGATTTAAAAATTACGTTGTTTAAAGAAAATAGTATTCATGGAAACAGCTGACATCTTGGGGGGAAAACAACGGCCATTAAACCATCCTAACAGCTGTTTTGTTTATGGATACCTTTATTTCTACAATTGTGTGTATCGAGATGTTAATATATTTTAGAAGATGTGGTAGCCGGGATTTTATGTATATACTTTCTGACATCAAAACGCGGCTCTTCCAATTATTTAATATTATATAGAAACAAAATTAAACTGAAAGTAATCGATACGATTAGATAAAGGTTCTTGGATGAGGTAGAATCTAACCGGCAAATACTTTAGTTTTGATAAAAAGTCATTTAAAAGTTTACATATCCATTGTGATAAAATTCTGGTCAAACTTTGCTAATTGAATTAACATAACTAGAAATTACAGGAGACAAAATGTTATTATTTGTGATCATATTCATTCTTTGAGTCATGATTGTTCGTCTCTTGCAGCAGCAGCTTCTAATGGCGTCACACTTATATGGTATGATGATCTATGCTTTTGGTACTGTCGCGAACACGCCAGGAAACTTCGTCGCAACACAACGCTCGACTAGACGCTCTGCGGTCTCGGGCTTTTTGCCACAAGGTGTACGTGTGGGACAGGTGGAAAGTCCACATTAATGAAGTGACAATGTTGTTAGGCAGGTTCTCCACAGAAGTCGATTCGTTGTCATCCAATGCCTCCTCTTGCTTGTCCCCCAGTATCAAGGAGTCTACGTCCCCGCTCTCACGAGGGACAGCATTTGCCCAAGTCGACTTCCATCTCATATATGCAACCCTGTCCGAAATCAGAGAAGCCAAGTACAAAGGTTGCCGGGACATATTTGTGCTCGAAATGGGGCCACCGTCCAGTATGCGCCTGGGAGGGTTTTTTTTCATTTCCCCTTCCATTTTGCTAAGCCAGCGTAAGTTAATTGTCTCCCTCCAGACATAGGGGGAGGGGGTGGAGGCGGATTGCTGCCATTATTGGGCTCCATTCTTTAGGTGATTTGCCAACATTCCCGACACTATATTCATAGACTTGCTATGTTTTGCATCTACCTTTTCTACATTCCTGCTCCTACCCCACCATGGAGCGCAATACTCCGGGGTAGAATAGCCTAGTGAAGTCTGCAGCAGTGCTTGATTAGCAACCTAAGTCGTTTCCCCCAGCTTCCTCAAAAGACTGTTGGATTTTTCTGATTTCAGTGCAACACCTTATAGATGGACCCGATAGGTGAGGCTGCGATTCTGCGTGACCCCTAGGTACTTTGGATACTCAGTACAATTATCGGAGACGCTAAGTTTCCGGTACACGGGTGTTCCAGCCGCTGCAGAGATGGAATGCTGCAGCCGTGTTTCGTCTTTAGTTGCCACTTGTCAAAGAAGGATTTGAGTTAGGTAACATCCTCACTGAATACGCTCTCGAGACGGGTCCACACTTTACTACGACAACCAATCAAGTCCAGAAATGAAAACAATTACATCAATATTGACTACATACTACCTTTACTAATTGATTGGCAAACCAACGCATCGGCAAAACCACATTATTGACTGTCAGATCATTACGCCATTGCTTTCGTGGTCAATCTGACACGTCCACTCTCTTTTAGACGAAAGATTTCGTCTAAAGGCTTGAGAAAGATTAACAAGGACAGTCTGGATAGGGAAATGTCGGAGTGTTTGCAGATATCAAAAACTAGACTGCAATCCAATACGATGAGAAGCTCTCTGAGCTCCTAGAGCGCCATGCTCCAACAACAAGGACAGTCATGAATCGACCATCGTTCCCGTGGATGAACATTGCCATAAAAGAGGCCAAATCCGAGAGAAGACATCCAAAACGACGATGGAGATCAACCGGTCTTTCCTTACATAATTTTTTTTGCAGAGAACCATGTAAAAAATACACACGCTGATTACTAACGCAAAGCGTACTTATTTGAATGATAGTATCAACAATTGTCCAACATCATACTACTGAAAGTGCCTTCTAAAAATTCAAAACGACCTTTTGTGTGAGTCTAACATGGGTAAGGTTTCTGTTTTGTTATCCTGGATCAAAGTGCGGCGTTCAACACTATAGATCATTTGATTCTAGTCGTGCGTCTCTCCAGAACGTTTGGATTGTCTGGATCAGCACAAGTCAAGTAAAAGGAAGAAAATCGAATATTTTTACGGTTGACTTTGGTGTGCCCCAGGGATCTGTTCTGGGTTCCATTCTCCATACTTTATACACACAACCATTGGGAAGTGTTGTAAATCATCACGGCGTCACGTATCATATGTACGCTGATGACACTCAGCTATACCAATCGGTAAAACCAAACAAAATTAAAGGGTTACTGAAATCGGTGGGGAACTGCATTGGATATGTGAAGAACTGGACGGTAGTTAAAACACTGAAAATGAAAGATGAGAAAACAGAACTCTTATTATGTATTCCTAAAATAACATATTTGACTAAGGCCTGTCGATTTATATTCATGATGTGAAAATAACATTTTCTAAAAACGCCAGAAACCTGGTCATTTATTTCAGCATTGATCTGTCCATGGAATATCATGTGACACAACTTTGCAACGCACTTTATTGTAAAATTAACCGTATTGGGCAACTTTCGGCAGTTTAAAATCTAAATTCCTCAAAGACTCTAGTGTTTGCTGTTGTTTTTTATTCATTTAGACTATTGTAATTCACTCCTGTCTAATTTACCATGTTTCTTACGTAATAAACTGCAGCGATTTCAAAATCGAGCTGCTAAAATAGTTTTAAGAAAAAATAAGAGAGAAGACAAGACTCCAATGCTTTTGACTTTACACTGGTTTCCCATTAGGGCCAGGGTGCTCTTTAGGGTTGGAGTCATGTGTTTTAAATGTTTTCACGGAAGCGCCCCTGCATATGTCAATGATGTTGTCGATCCATACGGACCGCCCCGTGCATTGAGATCAGGTGATTATGGTCTGGTTAAAGTGACAAAACAAGGGTAAAACAATTTCTGACAGATCCTTTAGTCACATTGCACCGTATTTCTGAAACAATCTCCCTTATCTCTTCTTGACTTCCCCACTGAACTCGCTTTCAGGAAGCACTTAAAAATTTGTTTATTTCGAGAATTCTTAATTTATTAGTTATTTTATTTGAGCAGACGGTGACCATACGAATACGCGATGTTATTATAAATAGGTAGATAGTTTGATGGTGGAAGGTTTGTGTGTGTGTATGTGTGTGTGTATGTGTGTATGTTTCTGAGAAAAAGAGAGAAAGAGAGACATATAGCGAGAGGAAGAGAGCGAGCGAGCGAGAGAGAGAGAGAGAGAGAGAGAGAGAGCAGAGAGAGAGAATGACAGAGAGACAGTGTGTGTATGTGTGTGTGTGTGCGTGTATGTGCGTGTGTGAGAGAGAGAAAGAGATAGAGAAAGAGAAAGCGAGAGAGCGAAAAAGATAGATTGATATATATATATATATATATATATATATATATATATATACAGAGAGAGAGAGAGAGAGAGAGAGAGAGAGAGAGAGAGAGAGAGAGAGAAACTTAAATGGATTGATATTATCTTTTTGCGCCTAGAGCTTTATTTTATAGAGGATCAGGCGTAATATAAATAGAATTCATTATTATTATTATTATTATTATTATTATTATTATTATTATTATTATTATTATTATTATTATTATTATTATTATTATTATTATTATTATTATTATTAATATTATTATTATATTATTATTATTATTATTATTATTATTATTATTATTATTATTATTATCTGATTAACGAGAGCCAAGCTCCAGGGAGTTAGTGTTGCATGAGACTAATTTAGGCATTATACGACACTGGCAGTCCTTTCAAAATTCCAACCCGGATCAAATTTATATGTCAATAGCCAAGCGTGGCAGCTAGTGTGTGTGTAAATTTGAGATTTTCCACGGCCTCTTACCACCGTTGCTTCCTTCTTTCTGTCAGAGACTGATGTAATCTATTGCCTATGTCCTGGGGCTGGGACTGTTGGTACAACTTGTACAGCATTTCCGACTCTTCCGTCCAGCAAGGGGTGTAAAATTTCCGTTTGCTCTGTGGAATAGGGCAATGCGCGCTCTCAACCAGCAAACAATTATATCTGGTTATGTTCTCGGAATAGTAGGGCAGACTTGCTCGAGATAAGAGGTAAATTCCTCCCTGTTACCCTTCCTGAAATTCCATCTGCAGAGTGGGAAAGACTCCGTCCTCGGAATTGTCACCCCAGCTGCGACAAGTATTGGCTGGTACTTGCCATGCTGGAAGTCACCAAAGAATGTCCTTTAAACCTAAAACGTTACTCTGTTTGCTCCTTTCGTCACGAGGGTGAGGTAAGGAGTACCCTTGGCTGTAGGATCGTATACAAGGTGCAGATCGTTACAGTTCATCCATGATCGGTGTTGTTTATCTGCCTTGTTGCGGCCTGGGTAGCCGAACTCTTGGGTGTGGCTATCAAATCTCCCAGAGTAATGGAAGGATGGCGAACCACTTTGGCCGGTGGTATAGTGCACGTCACTTTTGGTGGTTTATAGATGTTGTGCAAATTCATCCCGTTCGTCTTCATGGAAATATTATCCATCCCATTGCTATTCGTGACACTCTCAATGACCTTATCTTCGTCAGCTCTTTAGCGTAAACGCTCCCATGAGCCTCTCGTTGGACCACCGTATAGCCTGGGATCTGGAATCAAAAAAATTGCGGGCCTGGATAAAGATAAATCTCCAGTAACAGGAAAATGTTAATGCTATGACGGCAGTAGCTTTGATTAAAGTTCATTTTTGCCATACTCTGGCTCTTGGTATTGAGGGAGAAAATATGCTTCTTTCCCAACCTATATCGCATTTTCCAGCTAAAATTGTGTTCGGAAGCTCCCTGAATTGTCGTGTGTGCCGGTGACCATGACAACGCAAATGCAGCAATTTTGGTTAGACCGCCTCGCTATTGAGAATTGGACATGGACGTAATCATAATACAATGTGTGGATCCCAAGATGATCGAAGCCATCCGGGCACCAGGATGGATCGTCATTTAATCACATATATTGGCGGGTGGTACATGGCACCCGCGTCCAGCTCGACGTCAGGAATGGTCTCTTGACGGTCAATCAGAATTACAGCTTTGCTCCAGGATATGCCTCAAGCACCTGCACCAACGACAAGGCGGTGATCCATTTGGTAGCAATGACTGTCTTAGTGATATCTTTGATCCTCGATTTGGGTATCGAAATGACTCGAATTGCGTGTATGCTATTTAAAAAAAAATAATTACGATGTTTATCAATGAATATGACTGAAAGTTGGCACATAGTTAAACAATATGTCATTTTAGATTGTGTCAAGCGGCAAAACTTGTGCAATTACTACAAGACCGTTAAATACAGATGTTTGCTCTTTGGAGTAAAATATTTCTAAAACTACCAAGAGGAGAGATTTTGCTAAGGTTATATATGCACTTTTCTTCTATTTATGTTTTAAATTTCATTGGATTATGATTAGTGATGAGTGACATCTCGCGACACGAAAATGACCTCAGCGAGGCAAGGCTGCCAGATGGCCAGACTTTCACCTGACCAAATTCGACTTCAAAAGTGACTAAATAGAAAATCATAATATGGCTTTCAACACTGAGACGGACCCCTTTAAAACGAATTGAATATTAACAAAAAAAATTGTATAGACAAAGATAAATGTCACTGCGGCAAAAAATTCTATGAATAAAATTTAATGAAAGAGACAAAATTATATATTTGGCCACACGCGAGGCCATTTGGCAGATCTGCTCGTGCCGTCTGGGAACACAAACTATCGCACGCTTTTTAAAGTTATTTGTTTTCATTGTCTTGTAATAGGGGTGTTAAATCGTCAACTACTGCATGTTGATTTAATAATGAGTCGATAATTCGACTTTTTTACACCTCTTTGTCCCCTTTGAGATAGACTTGTCCAATTTCTCTTTACCTCACAGTGGATCAACACATACCCCCCCCTCTCTTTCTCTCTCTCTCTCTCTATCTCTATCTTTCTCTCTCTCTCTTTCTCTCTCTCTTTCTATCTCTCTCTCATTCACTCTCTATCTATTTATCTAAATTAAATACTAAAAATAACATTAGCCATGGTTTCATGGGACTTTTTTGGTTGATAATAATTTAGTAGGCATTTTAATATCATTTGTATGGGTTGTAGTAGACACAAAATTTCACTTCGGAAAAGTTCTAAGTGATCAATATGTATATTTGTAGACAAAATTATGGTTGCCCCTAGCCATACAGCTCTTAACCTATACAAGTTAGAACTTTTCTGATGTCTTCAGAATGTTTTCTGATAATTTTGCCATGAAATTGCCAAGTTTCAATCTTTAATTCCAGGTATTAAGCGAGATACAAACCAGAAAAAAACGTAGAAAAAGCGTCCCATGTTATCCGAGTTTTTCTCTCTTTGGGGTCATCTAAATAATTGAAACCTTTGAAACTGCCTAACATTTTTAAATTTATGAATGGATTTTTAAAATTCAAAAAGATTTTCACTCAGTGGAGATAGGGTTTTGATTTAAGAGTAGAATAATGCCTACAAAAATAGAAAAAAAATTTCATTGTCATTGCTTCATTGGGTGTACTCGCGTGGCAGTTATGTTTGTTGTGTTGTCTTTATTTATATGAGTCACATTACTCACAGAATATTTCAATCAAAATTCTAGTTATATTTTGATTATGTACTCGAATTATTTCCGTGACTAAACATGCAGAATGTTGGTCTATTTCAGTTTATATATAACGTATACTTGGAAGTTACGTGTAAGACTGTACAAATAATATTTTTCTTTCTTTTTCATAAAAATCAATAATCAAAGTATTTCATACTAATAAATTCTAATTATTTTCTTTTAATTGTCAAAAAAATGTTTTTAGGGTCGCTTTCCATTAAAATTTCGTTAATAAAAACGTGGTATTCTTATCCATTGTTCTTTGTAGTTATGTCTGCCATTGAGTATCCCTCTTAGACATTTGTCGTTGTAATTAACTCTCCGATCTCTTTTGAATTCAAACAGGTGAGATCAACAGGAAGCAACCTGGCCGTCAATCAGTGGTTTAATCACATGGCCACAAGGGATATTTTTCTAGAAACCAACCCAATAAACCGCGATGATTGGTGCCACTGCAAAAACACATATTCCCATCACCTGTTCCGAAAGGAAATATCAAAAGAAGAAGAAGCTAAGAGTTTGATGTTAAGGAACATTGAAGTTGAACATTCTACCGCCGTCTATATTTTTCAGCGAGAGTTACATCGATTAAAATTACAACAGAAAATGTCCCAAACGCCTCCAGACAAAGCAGATAAAGGAGTCAGTTTGGAAAGATTGAAGGAAGTTATAAGATCACATCCACAGTTTCACATCCATGAAATCGGCACTGAACTTAATGTAGACAAGAATGGAGAAGAAATGTTTATGGTTAGTTTGGAACAACTGGACAGCGATGGCGATGGGTTTATAACGGTGTCAGAGTTTGGTCAAAATCATATCAAGGCTTGGGATGACCTTACAGACCGAGTTGTCAACACCATAAAGTTAAGATCTCTTACAGATCAAATACTGGAATTGTTACGAGATGAGTAGGTCCCTCTTTGTTTCGTTTATTGAATTAAATGCAAGAGGAAAACACATCTATTCTGTTTCTGATGAGTTCGTTATTTAGTACAAGGTTGCCAATTTTCCGTATATTTACGGAATCCAGTGTGTTATAAGCCAGCTGTATACTTTCCAATCACCCACTAAATAGAAAAAATATGTAGCCTACACTGTGTCTTTTTAATAATAATAATAATAATAAATGACATTTATATAGCGCTTTACCCCGTTGTCACAGGCTCTAAGCGCTTTACTGTGATATAAAACAAAACATATTACAGTGAGACAAGTGTAAAGGAAACGTGATACGAATTCAATTTAACAACAACAAAATATGAAAATAATATTGCAACATTATGACGTAAAAAGATAAAACTTTAAGCGAGATTTGAACGTTGTCAACGAATCCGAGCATCTCACGTGTGATGGGAGAGAGTTCCAAAAATGGGGGGGCCGAAAATTGAAAAGACTGTTCACCTATTTTACGCAATGGCTTAGGTTTGACAAGGATTGATTGGTCATTGCTTGACCTCAAATGTCTATTGGGGACATATATGTTTAGAAGGTCTTTAATATAGGAGGGACTGTTCGTGCTCAGGGATTTGTAGACAACAGTACAAATCTTATAGGCAACTCTTTTTTCCATAGGAAGCCAATGTAACTCACGGAGAAGAAGAGTTGCTGTCGGGTATTTTTTGTTATTGCGTACAATGAGCCTGGCTGCGTTATTTTGAGCAACCTGAAGTTTGCTAATTTTGTCTTTAGCTAAATTCGCCCAAAGGGAGTTACAATAGTCCAATTTAGATAAAACCAGGGAATTAATTAAAAGTTCTGTTATATGCTTCGGTATTAAATTACAAATTTTGCTTATTTTTTTCATTTCTATGTACATAGATTGTATGGTGTTATTCACATGGCTTGTCATGGAAAGATCTTTATCAATGATGACGCCAAGGTTTTTTGCTTTATTTGAAAATTCTATTGTGCTATTTCCGAGAGTAATAGGTGATTTATTTGCCTGTTTAAGGATACTCGGCCTTCCACACATTAAAATCCCAGTTTTACTATCATTTAATTTTAACTTATTGTGGTACATCCAAGATTTAATCTCATTAAAACAGCTCGTAATTCGTTGTATTAAGAACTGTAAATTACTAAGAGGTGCTGAATCATATATTTGCGTATCATCTGCATAAAAATGATAACTCAGATTGAATCTGGATATCACACTAGAAAGGGGCTGCATATATACATCAAAAAGGACAGGGCCAAGAACAGAGCCTTGTGGCACTCCAACATTTAGTAAAACTTGTTCTGACTGAACACCATTCACCACGACAGTCTGCCATCGATCCTGTAAATATGATGTAAACCATTTAAGGGCAATTCCTTTTATTCCGAACGTATTTTCTAGTCTTCTTAACAAAATGTCATGGTCAATGGTGTCAAAGGCAGCTGAAAGATCTAAAAGGCATAATACATTGATGTTGTTAGCATCAGCATTACATAACAAGTCATTAAAGATTTTAAGAAGCGCCGTTTCAGTACTGTGTTGATGTTTGTAGGCTGACTGAAAGGGTTGTTCCAAACTGTTGTTCTTAAGATGAGATGTTAATTGTGTAAAAACTACCTTCTCCAAAAGTTTTGACAAAAAAGGTAAATTTGATACAGGACGATAATTGTTTAATATATTGTGGTCCAGTGATGGTTTCTTCAAAAGTGGTTTGACGAGGGCACTTTTAAAGCACGATGGAACTTCGCCAGTCAGTATGGATGTATTTATGATTGATGTAATGGATGGTAATAATGTATCGATGGAGCTGGCCAAAAGCTGTGCTGGTAGGGGATCAAGGTCGTAGGATTTAATGGGGGCTTTTTTATCAACTCGTTTATGAAACTAGGTGAAAATGGTTAGAACTTGTCTAAAGGGGTACCACAGAATGTATTTGTATCTATAAATGGTTCATGCCGATCTAGTTCTGAACGAATGTTATGGATTTTGTCTTTAAAAAAGTTGACAAAGGTGTTTGACAAGTCTCTTTGATTGGTTGTAGATGGTAATGAAGTGCATCTTTCACGTCCAAGTAGATCATTGCAGATGTTAAATAATTGTTTACAAGATTTAGAAGTTTCGAATTTTGAAAGAAAATACGTGGTCTTTGCCTTTTTTATTGTTGTCTTCCAGGCACGAAATGCGTTCTTGAATATTTCACGATGAATCGTAAGGCCTGATGTTTTCAGCAGTCTTTCTGCTCTCCGACACTTCGTTTTAGCTTCTTTAACGTCCGACGTATACCACGGAGCATACTTGCGGTTGGTGACGCTCCTTGTTTGAAATGGCGCATGTTTGTCAAGCGTTTCGATGAGACAACTATTCCACTGGTCTGGAGAAATCATTGAATTTTTAGTAAGATTTGTTTCTAAATCGCCTCTGATATTGTCCAAATTAATGCTTTTAATGTTTCTGGTTGATGTGGTGGTGGTTTCTTGGCATAGTTTTGAAACGTCAAGATTGAAAGAAATGAGGGAGTGGTCCGAAAAGGGGAGATAATCGACGGTGGCGTTGGTTTTTTGGAACTCTGAATATTCTACAATTACCCAATCTAAAATATGACCAGCAGAGTGGGTTGGCGTTGTTACGATCTGGCACATGTTGTTCTCCGATAGTGACTCGTGCAATTTATCGGTGTCTGTGACGTTGTCGAAGTGAAAATTAAAGTCGCCTAGTATAATTGAATGGCCAGGACGCGTGTGTTGCAAAGTTAGCATCACGTTGATTTCCTTCCTAACATCAGGTAATTTTATTTTGTTTTTCTTGTTTGATGGCGGTCGGTAGATGCAGTTGAAGTTGTATCCTGTATTCTGGAGGGATAATCTAAAATCAATGGCCTCCATTGTTTTGCAGCGCATTTCGAGGATTTCCACATGTTTTGATAATTTTGTTTTATAAAATACGCCAACGCCACCCCCCTCGCTGATCTTTCCTTGGATACGATCTAAATTGGTACCCAGGGGATGTCATAGCTTTTTCAACTGGGTCGTCTCCAGACTGTGAAAGCCATGTCTCTACTAAAAATAGTATGTCGGAGTTATTCTCTGTTAATAAATCGTTTATTCTTCGGTTTTGTTACGGCAGGACTGTGCATTGAGAAGACCAATAACAATGTTATTGTTGTCGTTTGTGAAACTGTTTGTGATCGGTACAGTTACAAGTGTTGGTGGTGGACGGGGGTTTGTGTGGGGGCGGGGTGGACGACGAGTTGTTACCATTGAGATTTTATGTTGTTTCCGTTTGCCTCCCTGAGGCCTGTTCGTATTAATATTATTGTAAAAAAATCGGATCACTTGAGTTAAAAATCACAGCTGGAATGTGACGTTGTTTACGTTTACCGCCTCGAGGCCTGTTGTAAAAATCAGATGTTGAATAAAAGTGTTCACAATTATTATAATAATGATGGTGGTAAATCACGGCTAAAAATAAGGTGAACAATGTTCGTAAGAAAGCGGCGGCCATAAATGGCTGTGTAAAAATCTTTTAAAACTTACAGTTTCCATGATAAAATACAGAATTATACAGTAGTCCTTTCTTAAGAATTGATAAAAACTATACAATAAGAAACAGTATGTTTTTACGAGTACAACGAAGTAAAAATGTGCAGGTATCAATATGTAGAAATCACAAAACAATTAAAATACACCAGAGCACACAACGACACGTCTTGCCTCTTAGGCGTGTTTACAATATATATATATATATATATATATATATATATATATATATATATATATATATATATATATATATATATATATATATTTTTTTTTTTTTTTTTTTTTTTTATTTATTTTTTTTTTTTACTGGAGTTTAGCACCCAGAAATCTTTCAGCCTATTTGTTGTGCGTAAAAGATAAATTTTTTTTTCTCCTATATTGGCAATCTCGTTAGTAAAATTTCTCTCTATGGAACACTAAATCTAAAAAAATAGTTTGAATTACTTTGCAATTCGGATACATTTTTTTTTCTGTTCAGAATAAAAAAACACAATTTGATACTATTTTCTACTAGGATTTATCAGATAATACGAATTAATTGCCCTGGCAATGAAGGCATCGATAGATTTTCATGGAATTTTGTTTCTCTTAAGATTAAATTATATTTAAAAATATAACTTTCAGATTTGTACCTTTGGGTATTCCGTACCAATGTACACAAACCAGAAATCCAGTTCTGTCAAAATGAGGCTATTGAAAATGAAAAATGAAAGAAAACCCACTGTTCTTAAATTCTCCTTGAGTTTGTAAAAACTATGTTTGACAGATTGGTGACAGTGGATGAAATCTGGGGCTGCAATTATTCTGTCAATTTGATTCAGAGAAACATTCAAATGCATTTCTGCTTTTTCCTTAATATTTAATGACTCAATGTCAACAGCACTAGCAGATAATCACGGATTAGAAATTTGGACACACCCTTCCCACTCACTCCACTTGTCCTCCAAGATTTTGTCATGTTCCTTACATTGAAGATAGATTACACAGAAAATCGTTCTGAAGATTGTCACATAACGATGATTCACATTTATTTTATTACAGTTTTATTTTAATAAGACCGGAGTTCATCTCACTCGTTATATTTCGGTAGGCTTAGAAAAACTTTAACTTCTAATATTAGATTATCATTTCTTTAGTAGCCTCCTCAAGATCGAAAATGTAAGGTAACATTGTCATGTTATTATTTGTAACTGTGATCATGATTTATTTATAAAAACGTTCATCTTATTAAAATGTATCATTCTATATGCTCATCATCTTAAATCAATTCGACATTTGTTCTTTATTTCAAAAGTAGCTAGTACGATCTGGGGGCCTTATTTGTCACATCTCTATCTTATAAATATAGTCGAGTTAGCTCTTGAGCACTCATTAGACCATGACAAAGACTGGATTAAAATTAAATTCAAAATATTTTACTTTGAAGGACTTTTCAAGGTCAAGGAGAGTTGACAGAAATGTACTTCTTTAGCTGGGGACCAAGAAGATAAAAAACATTAGGTGTGCAAAATTTCATGACAATCAGGACCTTAATTTTATCAGGTCAATTAATAATAATAATAATGATAATAATAATAATAATAATAATAATAATAATATAATAATAATAATAATAATAATAATAATGATAATAATAATAATAATAATAATAATAATAATAATAATAATAATAACAATAATAATAGAAATATTAATAATAATAATAATAATAATAATAATAATAATAATAATAATAATAATAATAATAATAATAATAATAATAATAATAATAATAATAATAATAATAATAATAATGATAATAGTAATAATAATAATGATAATAATAATAATAATAATAATAATAATAATAATAATAATAATAATAATAATAATAATAATAATAATAATAATAATAATAATAATAATAATAATAATAATAATACCATTGCTAATACTAATACTAATACTAATGCTAATTCTAAGAAGAAGAAGGAGAAGAAGAAGAAGGAGAAGAAGAAGAAGAAGAAGAAGAAGAAGAAGAAGAAGAAGAAGAAGAAGAAGAAGAAGAAGAAGAAGAAGAAGAAGAAGAAGAAGAAGAAGAAGAAGAAGAAGAAGAAGAAGAAGAAGAAGAAGAAGAAGAAGAAGAAGAGAAGAGAAGAAGAAGAAGAAGAAGAAGAAGAAGAAGAAGAAGAAGAAGAAGAAGAAGAAGAAGAAGAAGAAGAAGAAGAAGAAGAAGAAGAAGAAGAAGAAGAAGAAGAAGAAGAAGAAGAAGAAGAAGAAGAAGAAGAATTCTGAAAACTTACATAGCGATATATCTCCGGGGCATCAGACTCTTAGCGCTTAAATTACAAAATACTTTGGCTGAGAGATACTTTCTCACTCACACACACACATACACACACACACACACACACACACACATACATACACAACACAACACACACCAGACATATCTTGTTTCACATATCATCTACTAAAATCGAAACAGATATAATTTCAGCAAACGTTTAAAAATAGACAAATATTCCTTTTAAAAATGCTGTGTAGTAAGGCGTTCCAAACAGATGGTCCGGTATTCTGGGGACAACTAGTTTGGTGGACCGTAAGGGGCGGTGTTTTGAATATATTTAAATTAGTTCCGAGGAGTAGGGAGGACAGTACTTTTAAGACAACAATACACTAAAACACAAGCTTTGAATTTAATCCTTTTCTCAACAGGCGGCCAATGCAGGTAATGAAGCAGAGGCCAGACAGAAAAACACCTACGCTTCATGAATACTAGTCTAGCAGTGCTGTTCTTGACAATCTGAAGAAGTCTCAGATTATGTTGAGAAAAGCCAAACAACAGAGCAATACAATAATCCAATTTCGATAGCATAAGGGACAGAACCAGATATTTGGTCACATACTCAGATTTGAACCGTCAAATGGAAGCAATCCTTTTTAATTGAAAAAAGAGAGATATAATCAAATTATTAACCTGATGCTGCATCAACAGTCCAGAGTCTAAGAAATTGCCAAGGTTTTTCATTTTGTAAACAGTGTGAACCGACGCATCCCCCAGCTCCAAATCTGATTCATTTTTCCACTTCCTGTTCCTCACATACAACACCTCCGTCATATCATCATTCAGTTTCAGTCTGTCTCATTCATTCATTTCTTAAGTCTTTGGATACACTTCTTACTAAAACTCCTTGTAAATTACTCGTATTGGAGACGCAGTACGACTGAAAATCATCAGCGTATTAATGGTTAGACGTGCGACTATGTGGTCTAGTGGTATGACACTCGCTTTCGGATCGGAAGATCCTGGGTTCGAGCCTCGCGCTCGGCGCATAGTTGAGTCCTTGGAAAAGGCTCTTTACTCACATTTTCTCAACGTACTCAGGTGTAAAATGAGTTTCTGGCCGTTAACAGCGTTGTCTTTGTCCTCAAAAATGTAATATCGCCTAACAGGCGCCATGTCCCGTCCTACATGTTAGATGTTGCTTTTGACCAGGGACCCCATGTAAAGCGCTTTGAGCACATTTAGTGGATATTGCGCTAAATAAAGATCATTTTTTTATTTTCTTTTAAAGACAGACATAAATTATTGATGATTTTAGAAGGTCAACATACAAAATAAAAAGAACATATCCAAGTACTGAACCCTTGGTAAGGGGGGGGGGGGGACCCCACAATCAAGAATCATTTACCCAGATCTATATTTATGAACCATAATAATCTGTTTACGAGTAAACATATATGACCTAAACTATTCAAGCGCTGCACCAGATACGCCATAAATAATATCATGACGTTTGATAAAAAGATTGTGATTGATCGTGTCAAAAGCGAAAGATAGATCAGGCAAATTCAGCAAAGAACAAGAGCCATTGTCTCTACCAGATAGAAGATAATTAATAAGCCTAACAAATGCAGTTTCCGTCGAATGATGTTGCCTATAAGCCAACTGAACTTTTTCTTCAAGACAATAATTTTTAAGATGAGACAGTAATTGTTCCAAAACAAGTTTTCCAAGATTTTAGAGAGAATAGGATGATAAGAAACATGGCGATAGTTTTGAAAATTCTCTTTATATAGATCATGTTTTTATAAAGTGGTTTGGTATGAGTAACTTTGACCGCAACGAATTATTCATGTAAATGGTTTTAAATTTACATCGATGCATTCTATTAACATGGTGATATTTACGTGGTACAGGCACAACTTTTAGTTGGAGACGACATAATGTAGTCACGTAAGTCAGCTTCAGTGATCTTTGAAAAAGTTGCTACTTATTTGTGATAATACACCTTCAAAATATGAAACAACGTTCTCATAAAAGATGTTTTTCTCATGTAGATAACGTCGGCACATGACTTTCTGCTCTGTATTTGATTTGATGTAAAATCAATTACAAAGTTCATTTTAATTGATAGGAAATTTGGCTTAAACCAAAGAGAGGACATAAACCCAGCCCCTTAAGTTGGGTAATTTATTCAACTGTCCCTTTATTTTCCAATGTCTTCCATTTCTCAAATCAAACCGTTTTTTTTTTCAAATCACAGTTTAATTCAAGTCAACATTCATTACAATGAAAAACAAACAAACAAACAAACAAAAAACAACAACAAATATAAATGTAAATTTTCAGAAAAGTCTTTCTTTTGGAATGAAAAGTTCACATGAAGTTTGCTGGCTGCAGGATCAGAATGGTAAAGCTTCTAATGAGTGTGTTATAGGGAAGCACGATATAGCATAAAAATACATGATTCTTGAACCTCTGCGTTGGTAATTTTAATCACGTTTCCAAAGCATTGAAATTACAAACAGTTTTATTTACCCCTACCATAATGGCTTTTTGCAAATCGTATTCATTTTTTTCACAATCGAATTCAACAATTTGACTCTAGGAATGATCATTATGGTCATGATATCTCCAAATCTCCAGTCGAAGAAAACTGATTTTTTGGGATGCTTTTTTTCTTGTATTTTTTCTTTCTTGGTGTGTCTGGCATTGTTTCATCCACATTAAAAAAAAATTCCTCACCACATCATTACGCGTCGAAATCTATTTTTGTAAATCCACATGGGTGTTGCAAAACTGCTACGTTATTTTTATTTTTACAAAGGATAACAGCAATGCCTTGTAATTTTTTTTTCTATTACATTATAGTAAAATCTGGGTTTCCTCAATACCAAATGAGTATAGTGTGTCATCTTTCGTAAGTCTTCTCATCGTGTGTTCAAAGCACCTATCGCAGGTGATAATTTAAAATAGAAAACGAATAGTCAAATATAGATTTTAAGGCACCCTTAACCATTTAACTTCCGCACTCTGGAAGAAAAAAACACTCATCAAAAATTTGGATTTAACATTGCCTTGCGGTGACATGTCTTGTCCTCGAATGTTAACCAGGCCCTTTGTAAAGCAATTTGATCACGTTTAGCTGATATTGAGGGATTATAGAACTGTTCAAGTGCACATGTATGTTTTAAGTACATAAAAGCAACAAAACTCCAACACCAAGACATAGGTTTTATCAAACATTGATCTCGATTGAACATTGATAACTATTTGTACCAACAGCTCAACAGAGTTATATACCGGAGGCTTGTTGTTGGGCCATTCAAAACCCACATTTGCTTTCCACAGAGTAATGCATGCCTCTTAACAGTTCTCAATTCTTTTCATGGCAAATCTTGTCCGCCATGAGAAGGCTTTCAGTCTTACCAAAAATTTTAAGATACTGAAATCATATATAGAAAATCTCAGGACGAAAATTTAAAGATTGAAAGCCACGCTTATACCTCAATGATATCAGGGTGACAGATTAGGGAGCAGGCACTGGTATAAGATAAAGATCTGATAACGATCTGAATGACTGTCTATGAAATAAATGCCAGATAAAGCGTGAAGAACAACACAAGAAATTAAAAAAATATCCAACAAATCACCCATCGTCGACTTGGGATCTAAATTCAGGGTCAATGGGTTCTTTCTTGTATTTTTCTTACTAGCTTTGCCGGGCACTGATTCGAGACTTGTTACAGCTTTCAACTCATCAATTTGGGCGGTATGAATTCAAAAGACTTTCCTTTGCTCTGTGCTTAGTTCAAGACATTCTCCAGTTTATGACGGAACAGATATTTGATCAATGTTCTGGAACTGTTGGGATATCAGTTAATGTATGGTGTTTGTACGTAATCACTGCTGAGGAACACGATACTGACTTAGTCAATCTCATGACAGTTGTAAAACAAAGCGGGTTGGCTGCAAAATGTCATATCAACCAACCAAAGAGAGGATGTTATTAGATGGCCTGACAGGGAATGCGGAAGGGTTCATCCAGATACTACGAAATGCATGTAAATAAAGCAAGCCTGTGTTCGTGTGTGTGTGTGTGTGTGTGTGTGTGTGTGTGTGTGTGTGTGTAGAGAGAGAGAGAGAGAGAGAGAGAGAGAGAGAGAGAGAGAGAGCTTGTGAACGCGTGTGTACAAATTCAATGTGTTCTGCCTTACTATTTTTAGCATAAATAATACCCTACACACAGCACATTATATACTGTGTATCTTATGTTGTGAACATTTGCCAAGTCGTGTTTTATTTTCGAACATGTGCTGTGCACGCATTTTTAAAATTAAATGATTATCAAATTATGCTATGGGGACATCTGTATTATGTCTAAATACAAAGAGAAAGAAAAAGGAGGGAAATCCATTACGATAACGATTAACATTGAGCAAGCAATTACAAATCATTATTTGCTTTGATTTAATTTCATAGACAGACCAAAAACTTTGCCATGCACAGGTCAATTTTATTGTATTTGCCACTCTTGATTTGTAAAAAAGTATAGTGGAATTCATTGTGCGTTTATGCATGTATATGTGTTTATATATATATATATATATATATATATATATATATATATATATATATATATATATATATATATATATATATATAAGCTCTCTTCCATTCCCTCGCTCTGTATCTATGTGTTTCTAAGTGAATTTAGGTGTCTGTCTGTTTGACCCTTTCTCTTTTCTCTATATCTTTCTCTCTATCTCTCTCTCTCTCTCTCTCTCTCTCTCTCTCTCTCTCTCTGTGTGTGTGTGTGTGTGTGTGTTTGTGTTTTCAAACCAGAGTCACAGATGTTAGAGAAAGGTATGCGTCTTAATCAAATTATGCTGTGGGGACATCTGTATTATGTCTAAATACAAAGAAGAAGAAAAAGGAGAGAAATCCATTACGATAACGATTAACATTGAGCAAGCAATTACCGAATCATCTTATTTGCTTTGATTTAATTTCATAGACAGACCAAAAACTTTGCCATGCACAGGTCAATTTTATTGTATTTGCCACTCTTGATTTGTAAAAAAGTATAGTGGAATTCATTGTGCGTTTATGTATGTATATGTTTATATATATATATATATATATATATATATATATATATATATATATATATATATATATATAATATATATATATATCACAGCGTACACAACGACAACGGTTTAGTTGAGACGGTATCCCGTTCCTGACACCTGCTGACCCGGTCACGGTGAGCGGTCAATCACCGAGAGGAATTTACCTAACGGGGATTGCCGTTTCACTCAATTTAACAATGTTTTGTTTTATTGTCTGTTAGACACCCATATTGAATGAGTTGAAATATCACTACTTGGTATAAAAGTTTATATTTTCTACTTTCACTGTGTGTTTTTTATTTTTTTCATAGTATTACTAGATTTCTCAATATAAGTTATCATTGGACGGTAACAAATTACACAAAAAATAAAGCGGGTGCAACATTTCAAAAATTAGAGAAAAAAAACGTTGCTATGGATTTGTCTGAATTTTATGTATTATAAAGACAAGATGCAAATACTTCTCCTCACAAAAAACGTATTTTTTCTCAACAAAAATATATCCGCTACGAGCATTCAAACTCGTCTGTGTAGTTTGGGGCTGGTCTTTAACTGCATTGCGTTGATGACAAATCGCATTTTATTCATATCATTGATAATGCCGGATGCTTTTTTTTTTCCAATTTTGCTGTTGTTTGGTGACAGGTCTCTGTGCCTTGTTCTCCAAGAAGTCTAAGTCTTAACTTATATTGAATGATGTGTGGTATGCAGTGGTACTCAAGGAGGTGTTGTTTTGGGATTATTTTGTTTGGAAAAATTTTCTGTATGTATCCGTGTAATGTTTTATTGCACTTTGAATATATTGGATTGTGTCTGCTTTGATTGATTTTGTGTGTGAAATAAAGTTGTGCACATGACTATAGGCCTTGTTTATATTGTCGAAAATTAATCCAATACTGCAAGCGTCGTCAATGATGAGTGGGTCGTGGGTTCAGTTCTTTGTTTGTTGGATAATTGTAAGTGTAGACTTTTTCTTGTAAGTATTTGTGGCAGTGGTTGCCAATGAATGATCTGCTGTGGTAAGCCTGTGGTGTAATGCAGTATTCTGTCCAATTCAGAGGCAATAGGACCATCCCTGAGGGTCAGTGGCTCGTGCATGAGATTTGAAAGTCTCTCCTGCGTTTTGGAGTTTGTTGTTATATTCTACTCTGTCGATATCAAACATGCAAGTGCAACCCGTTTCAAGGTTGATTTATTTATTATTAGCCTCTTGGCAATGAGAAAATACAAAGAAGCCAATGAGTCGTGTGTTCAATGTGCTTTATAATGTGTACTTTTTACACATAAATTATGAGTGTGCTCCTTGCTTGTCCAATGCCGTGTCAGTCCCATAGACTAAAAGAATGTCATTAGAATAATTTGAACATTTAAATTGTTTCTTGCGGGCACGTTTCTATTTCTGTGTTAAACAAATCATACCACATGTCCTACATAATGAATTCACTGCTTGGTTATGATTTGCAATTGTGTGGTCCATGCTGTAAGAGAAAATTCAAAATTAGCGATGTAAGCAATGATATAGTGAATTAATGAATAAAATGAGTTCTAAAACACTCTGTATTACTTCTCATATCCACGCATACATAACAGCGTACATAAAATATGATAAAAGAAAAACCAAATACTTCACCCAATTTGGTGAAAGAAAGGGGGGGGGGGGGGGCAGGAAAATTCTAACAAGCAGTTGAGCTAAGTTGAGGCCCAACACACAATGTCATTTAAAATTAAACATTAGCAAGATAATTCAAATTATGCAATTTAAAAATCTTATTAACTCATCATTGAAAAAAATAAAAAATAAAAATATAATTAACAATAAAACCGCAGCGAAATATTACGTTTCAAGAACAAGGCTAAAGAGATAATATCATTATTACCTGACCGACCGCGGAAAAATAATCATTACAAAATAATGAAAACTAAAGAGTAAATGAAACTTACCTCATTTCGTAGTATAACTTGTGCCTTGTGAATCACACCCAAAAAAATTTGAAGTTTATAGCAACGTTTTTTTAGAATCCTGAGGTAATTACAAGTAATTTTATTTAAATGTTATAGAAAAATAGGTGAATTTGAATCACGGCTTGTGGAATAAGTACTGGAGATATTGAAATAAAAATTGGACCGATGGAAAGAGGAGGTCTACGAGAATTCTTTGCATTTTGGGTGGAATTGCATCGTCACGAAGATCGTGAGGTTAATTGGTACGGAAATCATTCATTGGTATCACCCAATGCACGTCAAATCTACGTTCTGGGAATTGATATCGGCTGACCGCTGTTGACCCAGGTTACCTGTCGGATGAGGTTACGTCGGCGCTCGGAACAGCGGGAAGCTAAACGGTCAGATTTATAGTGCAGTTTAGACGCCGTGATATATATATATATATATATATATATATATATATATATATATATATATATATATATATATATATATATATAATATCGCTCTCTTCCATTCCCTCGCTCTGTATCTATGTGTTTCTAAGTGAATTTAGGTGTCCGTCTGTTTGACCCTTTCTCTTTTCTCTATATCTTTCTTTCTATCTCTCTCTCTCTCTCTCTCTCTCTCTCTCTCTCTCTCTCTCTCTCTCTCTCTCTCTGTGTGTGTGTGTGTGTGTGTGTGTGTTTGTGTGTGTGTGTGTGTGTGTTTGTGTTTTCAAACCAGAGTCACAGATGTTAGAGAAAGGTATGCGTCTTAATAGCCCAAACTCCAATCGTCCATCTCACATTGTAATTACCAATTGGTTTACAGCTGTGAGATCGGAGAGATATTATTCATCGTTGTGGCAAAATAGGCCTGCTTTTCCCAGTTCGTTTAGAATGAACAGTTTAATGTTTGTCACTATCGCTTCACTCTCGTATCATTTCGGAACGAATCTGAGACAGAACGTTAAGTTATATTTTTAAATTGTGTACATTGCGTAAATCGTAATTTTTTGATTATTTTAGAGGAATAATTGGATTTCATTAACGAACATAAAATTAATATTTAGTTACTGTAATTTCAACTTAGGTTGTCCGAATGACCGTGCTATAATACCAGATGAAAGGCGAATGTTGATTAAATATTAGTTACAATGATGTCCCATGATCTAAGGTTAGAGTGCTGTTTTGTAGTATGACACTCGCTTTCAAACTTTGATGTTCCTGGTTTGAGTCCAATTTAGGGGCATGGTCAGGAGTTCATAGTCAGCGCTCCATGTCTATCTCACTTTATTTATCAGGCGTCTGTTGGGTTCTTTCTTCCCTTGAGGTGGATATTAATGGTAAGGCTGCGGTACAGAATAACTCGAAATGGTTTGGATTTCGGTCATACAGGAGTAACAATATTCGCAACAAAACCTTTTGTTGTTCAGAAATGCGCAAAGTCGTTAAGGGTGGAAGACAATGGCAACGTTTCTTGAAATGTATTTATTTAAGATAGCAATGGTCAGAGCATCTTCATGTCAAAGCACGAGTTAAGTTTGGACACCAAGTTCTCGAGATGACTACTCTGGTAAGCATAGACTCAATCGTTCACATATTCCAACATCATAGATAAAATGTTTGCTGTCGTGGTCATGCTACAATAAAACGATTCTCGATCCTTGATAGACAGACATTTCCTAAATATGTTAATACTTTCTCAGGTCGATGTCCTTATCTTTCCCTAATAGAGATATAAAACTATTCAAAGTCATCTTAAACTTTATGATCCTCTGAAGTTTCAGCATTTTCTTGTAGCACTGGACCTTATGGTAACCATTACTAAAGTTGTTGCTTCAGTTAAAAACCAAATTCATATTTCAATCTGAGAGCAGTTTCTTATTCCGTCGAGCATCTGCTCTTTTTCTTGAAGCCGTCCTCATCTGGACATCAATTCAGTAACATTCACTCATTTAGTGTTATGAATAATATGAGTGTGTTGCCTCCTTAGCTACAGAATGGAAAATATATTTCTTGTTTCCAAGCCTAAAGTAACGTTTTCTTTAAAGAGACTCAGGGTCCATGTATGTTAGAATAGCAGGATATAAGCCGCCTAACCCTGTTTCTATATATTTTTCATATATTAGACCGGCGTGGCCCAGTTCAAATTTTCTCGAGACAGTGAGCCTCAACACTGACGGGAGCGCCTTTCAAACGATGCAGAAATCGTGATTTGGGACCAGATTTCTTCTCTCATTCATAGTTAGGTCGTTGGCATCCGATTCACATTCTTATGCAGTCACGCATATTTTCATTCCGGACCCAGATTCTTTACTAGTCACCAAATATGCCAGGTAGAAACTTTTGATGGAATCTTACCAACTCTGGTTCTTTCCGTCTGCTAGAGACTGAAGACGTCTATCGGCTACGCCTTATGAGCGGTTCAGCTGAAATTCTAGACAGAGCCTTTCTAAATAAATACCGATTGTGATTTGTGTTAATATTTCTATTGACACTACCGTTTGTTTGAAAACCGTTACCTTTTTGTCAATTAATCAGAAAGCTAATTCAGACATTTTAAAAAGCTGTTTTGTTCATTCCAAAAGCGAAGGTAGAATTAAGTGTCCGTAGCTGAAATCGTCTTATCTGACTCTCTAAGACATCTCACTGTCCTATCCATCACCCTACACGAGACAAAATAGTGACAATTCTGAGGCCATGTACAACGGATTTCGACTTGTGCTTGTGTTTTTATTGTCATTTACATTACCATGTGGCCATTTTGTCAAAACCATCGAAATCAGCAACAACGACGACCAGAACAAAAGCAACAACAACAACATCAAGGGCCATCTGAAACATTTTGGAGAGAGTGGAACCAAAACCAACGTCAAACAAGTAGATGGATTTCCAGAACCCACGGATTTCTTTTCAAATTATTTCCTTCTCTCCAAACCTGTTCTTATGAAGCGGGCAGTTATCTCTGACCCTGTAATTAACAAATGGACAGACGATTATTTATCTCAGGTCAGTCTCCGTGAACAAAATCGTGAATATCTTGTCAAAATTGAAATGGGAAAGAAGGAGAATAGGACAGGAGCAACGTCACACTTGAAGTTGCATAACTTTTTGAAAATCTATGACAAAACAGACGTATATCTTGTCCACTACCTGCCGCCATTTCTGAATAGTGACTTGACATTACCTCGTCCACTTCAGGTAGTTATAACAATTTTCTCCACCTTTTTCTCGTCCTCTTCCTCCAACTCCCTCCACCTGTTCCTCTTCTTCTTCTTTCCCATTCTTCTTCACAATCTGCAGCTCAGTTTGACTACTAATCAGAAAATGTCTGCAAATTCCTAAAATCTAAAAGACAGATATATGTTGTAGGAAAAGTTAAACACACATACGTGCGCCCACACACACGCACGCACACACACACACACACACAAATAAAATGACAAATAAGCATATAAGAAAACACAAAAGGAATAAAAACGGACACGAGATTAACGCAATGTAAATTTTAGCATTGTTGTGTTGTAAAGTAATTCTGAAACTTAAAATGATGGAGATGTCCTCATAGATTAGTAGGTAAAGCACTCGTTTCACACCTAAAGGAACAACGATAGGTTATTGGTGCAGTCGAAATTTTTATTTCTTACCCATCTATCCATCCAGCAGTGATTGGGCAGCTGGGTCTGTAAGATCTAGCGGAAAGCACATTGCGATAAACGAGCATCCTCAATCCAAATAAACAATTGCTATTATTTATGTTTCAAGCTTGAGAAGCCAGGATAAACTCTTTTTTTACGGCTCAAACCTGAGACATAGGAAGATCTTGGAAGAAGGTTTCAGAGTTGTTGCCAAGACGAGGGACATTTAAATCGATCGGTATGTGAAGTACGAGGTTTCTGAACAAATTATTAAATACATGTTTTTCCAGAGTACTGTTTACACTTGAATTCCCTAACATGATATAGTTTTGGGATGATCATCACAAATGTTTAAACAACATGCTTGTATCAAAATCTTATCACAAATGCTTTAACACATGCGTTATCAAAATCTTTTAAGAAAATACGCTTTGGCATGTATGGTTGAGAACCGTTTTTTCCTGAGGTATGTCAAAAAGTACATCTTAAAATTAAAAATGTGCGCCTATGTGGTCTTATAGTCTTATTCATGCAGTATCCGAAGCCTGGACCAGGCATGGAACCTAGAAGAAGAAGGTCTTATAGTATGACACTCACCTTCAGAACGGAACGGAAAGGATTCGAGCCCGGTCTGAGCGGCGCATAGTTGAGTCCTTGGAAATTTGTGTTAAGGGTATCTTCCAAGGGAAGACTGGAATAACCCAAGCGTCGGCCACAGGGCAGCGCCGCAAATTGAATTAGGACGAGGTGAAGTGTTCAATTCACACAGCGCAGAAGCTATTCATACTCGATAATCAAATAAATGAAATGTATATAGTGTCAATATCCACCTAACGTATTTGTCACGTTATTGTAGAACGAGTTTAAGTCTCAATGGGAAATTAGCTTGAGGGGACCATGAGTTGTTATTTTTCATACCTGTTGTTAGGCTATATAGTGTTGACAACGCCTCTCAGTCGTCTTATGAATACTACTCACCATAGTTATATAAACCCATGGCATGCCGCAAATCATTACTTGCTATTCTTCGCACAATGCAGAAAAATAGTAGGTATTCTAAACGTTAATTTAAAAGACTTAGAAAGAAAACCTTCGGTATTAACTTCCAGTGAGAGCTCTTTGACATAAATCCTAATCCAGTGATAGGCGCGCTACCGGTAATGCCAAAATGGTTGTCAGTGTGACGTAAAAGAAGTTTATGATCAATTGGATTGAGTGCCACACTCAAGTCGAGGAGCCAAAGAATCGCTTTGTTTTTGCCATTAAGTGGGCAGATTATATCGTCTTCAGCTCGTAGGACCGCGGTTTCTATGCTGTGACCATTACGGCATGCTAAAAGATAGGGCACAATCATATTGTTGGTGTTGAGTTTGAATCCTACGTGCTACAACCGTTTCTAGTTTTTTCGATAAGAAGCTAAGGTTGGCATTGTCTCTTTGTTGAGTGACTGTTTCTTAAGAATGAGAGATACATGACCTTCTTTGAACTCTTTAGGTACAGAAGAAGCCCATCATTGACAATTGAGACAATTGGTTTAAATAATTCTGCTGTACAATTTTTGAATATGGACTGAGATCACAGCTTTTTGTTGGTGACTTATTGATTATATCACTTATTTCTTCACAGGTTGTTGACGTTAAGATCGAAAGTGTGAATTCTAGATTGGTAGGTGTCAGAACAAGAAATTGCTAGTTTGTCCGGACCATTTATTATATTTCCTTATATTTTCCGTGAATATTGTCCAGGAAAAAATATTGCATAATGGTTCTTTATCTCGGGTTGGAGGGTTGGAGGTATTTTTACGTTTGATTAGACCATTTACAATTTTAAATATTATTTTGCAATTTTGTCTTGATCTGCTAACTTCTTCTGAATATAATCAACTGTTGTCTTTTCAATTACTCAGTTGGTTTTGTTTTAAATCGATATGTATACCAATTTGTCTTTTTACAGTTTGGTAATTCTCCATTGGTGTTCAGCTTGTCTTCTCCTATTTTATATTTTGTGAATTTTATTGGTAAACCATTTTGTGTCTGACCGGACAGCTATATTCTTTTGACACATTGGAGCATGTTTGTCAAGTATTCTGTATAGAGAGTCATGGAATTATTTTTATCGAATCGTATCGTATCGTTTTAGAGCTAATAGCTTCTAATAACCGCAAAATGCTATATGTAAGTTTTATGCATATATATAATTAATCAATTATATAATCAGTATACAATGCCAATTAATTAATAATATTGAGAATTAAATTTCTAATACATAAATTTTAACTTCATATCTAAAGAGGTAATGTCCTCTATTGTGTTGATCATTTTATTAGATAGCACGTCATGCTTAAAATTACATATTTGAATTGATTTTGTTTTTCTTAAGTGGAAAGTTCTTGCGGTCTTATAGACTTTTCAAAGATCGTTTTGAAAATAATGATTTTGTGACATGTGAAATGATTATTCTCCATAACAATGTGTTTTATAGATTTGCCATGAGCATTACTAATGAGGGGGTGAAGAGTGTTGCCAAATTTATGGATTTACTAGTTG
>NC_088372.1:39113758-39128758 GCF_034508935.2 Berghia stephanieae
TAGAAATGACTTTGGGTTTAAACGAATATTTTTGTGTTCGTGGATAGCTCAAACGGTAGAGCCACGCTCTCACCTGCCAGGCGGAGTTGTCGTACCAATAAGGTCGCAGGTTCAAACCCCACCACCGCCGGGGGAAAATTTTTTTTTATTCTCTATTGTCTTCTGGCACTTTTCTACTCACTTCATATCTTGTTGTTACCAACATAAGTGCCTGCTCCACTCGCTTTTCTGAATTAAAAATTCACCCCATACACCGAGCATGCTCAATGTCTAAATCGTTTCTAAGTTATATGTTTGTGATGAGAAGTTGGCTATTAAACTTAACGCTGGTCAGGATTACTTCGCGATGGTGTGAACGAATCGGCGATCTCAAGAAGTGGGTGAGAGAGGGATCTAGAAATGACTTTGGTTTGAAACGAATATTTTGTGTTCGTGGATTGCTCACACGGTAGAGCCACGCTCTCACCTTGCCAGCGGAGTTGTCGTACCAATAAGGTCGCAGGTTCAAACCCCACCACCGCCGGTGGAAAAAAATATATTTTTATCTCTATTGTCTTCTGCCACTTTTCTACTCACTTATATCTTGTTGTTACCAACATAAGTGCCTGCTCCACTCGCTTTTCTGAATTAAAAATTCACCCATACACCGGAGCATGCTCAATGTCTTAATCGTTTCTATGTTATATGTTTGTGATGAATGTTGGCTATTAAACTTAACTGCTGGTCAGGATTACTTCGCGATGGTGGTGAACGAATCGGCGATCTCAAGAAGTGGGTGAGAGAGGGATCTAGAAATGACTTTGGGTTTGAAACGAATATTTATTGTGTTCGTGGATAGCTCACACGGTAGAGCCACGCTCTCACTTGCCAGGCGGAGTTGTCGTACCAATAAGGTCGCAGGTTCAAACCCCACCACCGCCGGGGGAAAAAATTTTTTTATTCTCTATTGTCTTCTGGCACTTTTCTACTCACTTTATATCTTGTTGTTACCAACATAAGTGCCTGCTCCACTCGCTTTTCTGAATTAAAAATTCACCCCATACACCGGAGCATGCTCAATGTCTCAATCGTTTCTATGTTATATGTTTGTGATGAGAATGTTGGCTATTAAACTTAACTGCTGGTCAGGATTACTTCGCGATGGTGGTGAACGAATCGGCGATCTCAAGAAGTGGGTGAGAGAGGGATCTAGAAATGACTTTGGGTTTGAAACGAATATTTTTGTGTTCCTGGATTGCTCACACGGTAGAGCCACGCTCTCACCTGCCAGGCGGAGTTGTCGTACCAATAAGGTCGCAGGTTCAAACCCCACCACCGCCGGGGAAAAAAATAATTTTTATTCTCTATTGTCCTCTGGCACTTTTCTACTCACTTTATATCTTGTTGTTACCAACATAAGTGCCTGCTCCACTCGCTTTTCTGAATTAAAAATTCACCCCATACACCGGAGCATGCTCAATGTCTCAATCGTTTCTATGTTATATGTTTTGTGATGAGAATGTTGGCTATTAAACTTAACTGCTGGTCAGGATTACTTCGCGATGGTGGTGAACGAATCGGCGATCTCAAGAAGTGGGTGAGAGAGGGATCTAGAAATGACTTTGGGTTTGAAACGAATATTTTTGGTGTCGTGGATAGCTCAAACGGTAGAGCCACGCTCTCACCTGCCAGGCGGAGTTTCGACCAATAAGGTCGCAGGTTCAAACCCCACCACCGCCGGGGAAAAATTTTTTTATTCTCTATTGCTTCTGGCACTTTTCTACTCACTTATATCTTGTGTTACCAACATAATGCCTGCTCCACTCGCTTTTCTGAATTAAAAATTCACCCATGCATCGGAGCATGCTCAATGTCTAAATCGTTTCTATTTATAGTTTGTATGAGAATGTTGGCTATTAAACTTAACTGCTGGTCAGGATTACTCGCGATGGTGGTAACGAATCGGATCCAAGAAGTGGTGAAGAGGGATCTAGAAATGACTTTGGGTTTGAAACGAATATTTTTGTGTTCGTGGATAGCTCACACGGTAAGCCACGCTCTCACCTGCCAGGCGGAGTTGTCGTACCATAAGGTCGCAGGTTCAAACCCCACCACCGCCGGGAAAAAATAATTTTTATTCTCTATTGTCTTCTGGCACTTTTCTACTCACTTCATATCTTGTTGTTACCAACATAAGTGCCTGCTCCACTCGCTTTTCTGAATTAAAATTCACCCCATACACCGGAGCATGCTCAATGTCTCAATCGTTTCTATGTTATATGTTTGTGAGAGAATGTTGGCTATTAAACTTAACTGCTGGTCAGGATTACTTCGCGATGGTGGTGAACGAATCGGCGATCTCAAGAAGTGGGTGATAGAGGGATCTAGAAATGACTTTGGGTTTCAAACGAATATTTTTGTATTCGTGGATAGCTCACACGGTAGAACCACGCTCTCACCTGCCAGGCGGAGTTGTCGTACCAATAAGGTCGCAGGTTCAAACCCCACCACCGCCGGGGAAAAAAATAATTTTTATTCTCTATTGTCTTCTGCCACTTTTCTACTCACTTCATATCTTGTTGTTACCAACATAAGTGCCTGCTCCACTCGCTTTTCTGAATTAAAAATTCACCCCATACACCGGAGCATGCTCAATGTCTCAATCGTTTCTATGTATATGTTTGTGATGAGAATGTTTGGCTATTAAACTTAACTGCTGGTCAGGATTACTTCGCGATGGTGGTGAACGAATCGCGATCTCAAGAAGTGGTGAGAGAGGATCTAGAAATGACTTTGGGTTGAAACGAATAATTTTGTGTTCGTGGATAGCTCACACGGTAGAGCCACGCTCCACCTGCCAAGCGGAGTTGTCGTACCAATAAGGTCGCAGGTTCAAACCCCACCACCGCCGGGGAAAAAAAATTTTTTATTCTCTATTGTCTTCTGGCACTTTTCTACTCACTTCATATCTTGTTGTTACCAACATAAGTGCCTGCTCCACGCGCTTTTCTGAATTAAAAATGTCTGGCATTACAATCTTGTAAGTCGATGGTAAAAATTAAGGGTATAGAATTGTAATTGTTATGTCCACGATTACCCTGATTCTGAAAACATAGAATTCATCATTTCACGTTATGCCACATGTAACTTAAGACGGTTGACTGAAGTGAAGAATGTATCAATAAATCAACCAGTTTTTCCAATTCATACACCCAGTTGTTCCAATTCAGACAGAGGGTTGTTGCAATTCAAACATGACTTTTTTATTTATCTATTTTATCGTTGTTGTTTATTTGTATTTAATTCTGAATCTGTGCAAACCATCATTTTGAATTATTAGTAACATTGGAGTCTCCATTGTTCTGCATAGCCCAATATTGTACCTTGTTTCCAAAATATTAATAATGACTTAATAGGTTCATGAGATCGTCTAATCAATACTTTTGTGGCAGCATTCCGTTCTTTTTAACGCTTTTATTCATTAAAAACAGATTTATATTTGATTATTATCAGATCCATCCACCCTAATCGTGAAGGTAAGCTCGTTTGACATCTATCTTAGCTCAAACTAAGAAACGTTAGTTACTTATGTCTCAATTGTCAAAGGGCTGTCTGAATTGGTACAAGTGACTAGTTCCCATACATCTAAATTAAGTCTGATAATGGACAAATATTCTACCTAAAATTCTTGATTAATGATGTTTGCAACACATTTAACAGTTATTTTCATAATTAATCTCGGTGTGTGGCCATTAGAAGTCATTGAGCTGAGAGGGCCATTTTGGTTGTCCGAATTGAAACACCCTACCATACTAGTAAGACTGAACTCTCAAGTTCTTTGTTACTATTCTTTATTCACAAACAACTTTACGGGCAAATGCTACCAAAAGTGATTAAATCAAAAAGACAACGATTAATGAATTTACTGATTGTAGTTATCATAGAATATTTTTGACAAAAGGTCGATTGAAAAACAGTACGGAATTTCCAACTCAAGAGATCAGAAATGTCTATTGTATTGAAACACATCTTTTTTAGAGTATAATCGATGACCTGAATGGGGGATATTCCTATATGGATGTCGACAGTGTGGATTTGAATCACTACTTTACACTACAGGAAGCCAATTTTACAATTGTTGAGATGGAACCCGGAGACTGTTTGTTCATTCCCAGAATGTGGATTCACCAGGTGAGTTTTCCATAGCATTGGATCAGACGGACGTCCAACTCATTTGAATACCGTATGCGTTTGTAGGCTTTACGATTGCAATGATTTAACGGTGAAGTCATCAAGCACTGATTTGGCGTCTAATAAAGGACAACTTATTTCCCTTTGTCGTTAGCCGTTGTTTTGGTGTTGGGCGCAGTTTTAATCTAAATATAGGTTGAAACTGAAAACCCCAAATCTCATAAATCCATCATACCATGACAGAATATCACTATTCAGTAATTAATATAATTATTCGTACATAACGACTTACTTGACTTATCTCCTTGGCTCCTGGCGAATCATAGGGCCTCAACAGCACTCGTTCTAATATCTCCTGTCCTTGACACCGACCTTTGCCTCGCTCCAGGTAAGATTGAAGACCGACACATCTTGGTGAAGGCTTCTCCTCTAAGTCTGTTTTCGACTTTGCACAACCCCGTTTCCTCTTTCTATGTGGGTTCTATTCTAGAGCCTGTTTGATTATGTTACATGGCTCAGAACGGATAAGTTGTTACGAGCTTATTTTGCAAAGAATTCATGTATCAATTTTGATCGATTATTTTATGAAATACTTGCATCTTCATCATCAAAATATATCACTTGGATTCCATATTTTCACGTTGGGTTTGTATTCATACACACCGAAAAATTATACCAAATGGTCAATCGACTGTTTTTCCAACCTCTATAAGCCAATGAAATAAACAGAAATTCTGTCTTTTGTATTTGGGTTCATCAAACTATTCAATGCTTATGTTTATATTAAGAAATGATGGGATGTTAAACATTAAGGGTGGAGTAACGTGTGATAGCCTACGTGTACTTATTCACAGGTCTTATAACCCAGATAGCCATGATCTGGTTGTTGCCATGGAAATACTGGCAAACCAACTTAAATACTCCATGTCATGATTTTAAAACAAGCCCATGGTTGCTTCCGGTTAAAATACCTACAAACATGCAAGGGCACGTAGCGATTCGATACGTGAAACCGTGGCAAAAACATTGAAAAAGTAATAAACAAAAATGGAGTTAACAGATTCTGTTTTTTTTTTAGTAATTTACTTATGTTTTTAATTTTGTTGTTATTGAATGAAGGATATTGAGACCGAAACGTTCTGTAATCGGTATTTTGTTCTTTCTTAAAGTTGTTATATTCATTTTTGTTTATCAAATTTATGCAGTTATCCGTCTATTAGATGCCACAAATAACTTACAAAGAGTGTCTTCACGCAATTAGCCGTCCTATAGATGTTAAATATAACTTAAGAAGAGTATTCGTGCTATTGGCCATCTTTTAGATGCCACCTATAACTTAAGAAGTGTCTTCATGCAATTGGCCGTCTTTTAAATGTCACGTATAACTTAAAAACACTGTTTTTATGCATTTATCTGTCTTCTAGATGCCACGTATAACTTAAGAACAGTGTCTTTGTCAAATGTCCGTCTTCCAGATGTTGTCCATTGAATTGCAAGTAGTTTTTAAGAGCAATAAGGCCCAAGAAGCCAGTGTTCGAACAAAAGCTTGCAACCCTTTTGATGGCAACGCACTTTACGTCAGATCCAAAAGACTCCGCAACTTAATCAGTGTTAAGTGGGCAATGAGTTCAACATTAAATCTCATCGGTACCCAGGATCGGTGTTGGTTTGCACACCCATTGTGATGAAATTATACCCAAGCGTTTATATTAGAAACAAGATATATACCTGTCTGCTGAGGATATAAAGAAAAATTTACTTTTAATTGTTATACAGTACTTTCTATTCATGTCAGATGTTCTTTGTTGCCATTTCTGAGCGTCATTACATAAATTAAACTAACAGTTTTTGATGTACAATCAACCATTTGAATTTTATTTTATTTCAATTCAAACAGGTCAGATCAACAGGAAGCAACCTGGCCGTCAATCAGTGGTTTCTACACATGGCCACAAGGGATATTTTTCTAGAAACCAACCCAATAAAAAGAGACGATTGGTGCCACTGCAAAAACACATATTCTCATCACCTTTTCAGAAAGGAAATCCATGAAGTGGACATCGCTAAGACTAAAGTTTTAAGGTTGATAGAATTCGGGCATTCACTCTTGATCTACATTTTCCAGCAAGAAATTCATCGAATAAAATTACAACAAAAGTCATCACAATCGTCTTCAGACAAAGGAGATATTCGAGTCCATTTAGAAAATGTTAATGAAGGAATAAAATTAATTATCGGTGTTGGCTTTCATGCACCGATTGATGAGTTTGGTCTTGAAAGCATTGTATTAGAAATTATGAAAGAAAGTTTGGAACTTCTTGACAGCAATGGCGATGGTTTTATAACAATGTCAGAGTTTGATCGTAATCATAACAAGGCCTGGGATTACCTTAGAGACACAATTGTCAGTTCCTTAAGGATGGGACCAATTGAAAACCTAGTAATAGAATATTTACGAGATTTATAAGTCATTGTATGTAGAATTAGTGATTGTGTCCAATCTTTTGGCCAAGAGTGTTGGTTAATGATTTTCGGACATAGAATCATTCGAGCATTTGTTCTTTATTCTCCTTATATCTTTATTAGTTCCGCTAGAACGTTATCTATGTCAGGGGCTTTGCCTAATTTAAGATCGGATGGCATTTTCCACTTCATCCCTACGTATTGTCGGTGTGTCTTCACTAGGTTCAAAGTTTTTAGGAGTTCTGGACGATTTGTGTTTGAATCCGAGTTATCAAGTCCACCACAACATTCTGTCCATCTTGCCTTTACTCCGTCTCGTTTTGTTAGAGGAACACCGTAGTCGTCTTCAATAGCTGTTGATTTGGCTTGTTTGTTTTTTTAGTGAGCATTTTAAGTTTGTTGTATGCATTTTTAAGGTTCCCGCTCTTCATTTCAATGCCCATGTTGGTGCACTGGTCGTTTATCCATTTTTTTTTTTGCTTTGCTCATGCTTTTTCTGACTTCAGTATTGGCCTGCTGATATTGTCTCATCGTTTTGGTGTTTATGTGTTTTTTTTTTAATTCTCTTCTCTTGTCATACAAATCTAGGACGTCATTGGTTACCCATAGGTTTGATTTCCTACGTTTGTTGCCTAGGATTTTTTTCGGCAGCTGAGAGCAGTGCACTATTTATAGTTTCAGATAATGTGTCAATGCCCCTATCAATCAAATTCAAGACTGCAAATTTACCACCGACCTCTGAAAGATTTCTGCGATGTTAGGATCTTTCAATGTTTCTAATCAAAAGGAATTCTGATGTATTTAACCGTGTGTTTGGTCTTCAACTTGAGTTGAAAGGTGCACAGAACATGTATCATGATCTCTTTCTATGTCAGTTCCAGGGTGTGTTCTTGTTTTGCAGTTATTTATATTGGATTTTAAGCGTTGAGGTGTGAGGATGCAGTTGATTTGATTATGACTTGTACCATCAGGAGAGTCCCAGGCCGCTTATTTTTTTTAAACGGTTAAAAACTGAAGTTTTCTGTGAGGTATATCAGTTAGACTCCAAATATGTATTTTATTATAATATATTTTATGATCCTATCAATGTGGTTTTTACGTTGTCAATTTATTCCATATGTATGATAGATGATGTGTTGATGTAAAGGCGCTATATAAATTCAATATATAATTACTATTATTACATATTGGGTAAAATAAATAAAACTGAAAAGTCGTATGAAGCATAAAGCTGTTTCAATTAGTAGCAGAAATCAAACACAATCCAAAATTTACACAACAACTAGAACAATCTATTACTTGCCAAGTTTAATTAGAAATCCTCCATTGATTAAGGAACTATGCCGGTTATACCTAAGTCGTATAATATACAAATCAAGATATTAAAAATCTTGTTTTTAGCATGGCACTGTGATTATCAACCACTCTAGAATATAAAAGCGAAACAATCAAAAACAAAAATCAACAGAAATTAAAAGGATTGGACAAGTGTACGAAAACTAGGCAATTTGATTAACGAAAGTGAAGGCATTAGAAAACGAAAGCAGCTGGCCACTAATGCATTCAACCGACTCCAAAATATATGGAATAGAAATAACATAATCAGTGAGAATAAAAGAATGCAGTTTTACGAGGCACTAGTTATTCCGATATTGACATAGAATATCATTGTTGAACCGGGGACCTCACAAAAAAAAGAACTTAAAAGTCTTGATTCATACCACCGTAAACAAATGCATCGAGTAATCGGGATCTATTGGCCAGAGACAATTTAAATTACAAATTATAATCTCTTTGAAAGATCCAGGGTCCAACACCTGAGAACAGTGAGACAAGAATAGCGATGGAAGCTATTTCGTCATCTTACGTCGAGAAGATAACATCCCAGGCAAAACTGCAATGAGAGAATATTTCCTACATGGCAACAAGTATGTAAGGAGACCACCAACATCAATAGTAACTACCATCAACCAAGATCTCTCTACGTATCAGAAATTTCTGGATTCAGATGAGGCCGAATTAATCCATGAAGAACTAAGAAACACTGCTGTGCAGTCGGTAATAAAGTCACAACAAGATCTTGACAGCCTCAAAGCTTTGGCCCAGGACCGTGACCAGTGGAAACAATTAACAACTTGGATGGATAGAGCAAATATACTCCTCGAATTCTTAAAACTCTGTGGCTGAATCACACAATCCTCAGCAAGCGTCATTCAGACTGCGAGGTTTACTACTACTACTACTACTACTACTACTACTACTACTACTACTACTACTACTACTACTACTACTACTACTACTTCTACTACTACTACTACTACTACTACTACTACTACTACTACTACTACTACTACTACTACTACTACTACTACTACAACAACAACTACTACTACTGCTACTACTACTACTACTACTACTACTACTACTACTACTACTACTACTACTACTACTACTACTACTACTACTACTACTACTACTACTACTACTACTACTACTACTACTACTATTAGGGTATGAAGTGGCCAACTTATTGGAAAACAGGAGATAGAGTCTGGAATAGTTTTTCTTCTTCTATCAATGTTGCACAATTGTCTATAAAGGAAACCACAATCAATTTCTTTCTGAAGATAAATATTCTCCATTGAGACCTGGCGTGAATCCAATCGACTACAGCAATTGGCCAATTATTTCAAACATCGTCTATAAGAGTCGAACACCGTTTTACACAGAAGCAGATTTTTTTAAAAGTCAATTCAAAATGCATGGGATTGTTCAAAATATTGGTGGATCAAGGGAAAAAATCTAAGCGTTGTTGTAAAGCAAAATAGGAGATTTACAGATGATGTCTGCATTGGCAATTTATTTCCCAAATATTCGATTTGCAAACATGCTGTGTCTTTATCAAGTCATTCTTAAACTTAACATTTTTTTCAAGATAGTCTTAAAACTGTGGAAATAAATTTTATTAAATGGTTGTAAATTTTCAGATTGTTATCGTTTACACACTGGCGGCTACAAGCTTGTAAAATTTTCCAGTTTATTTTTCTCTCGCCCCCGATATAACAAGGGTCTAAAAACGCTACCTTTAAGAACCCAACTCAAACCGGATTTAAATCTTAGCCTTGAATATCATCTATTACCATTCACATTAATTTATTTATAACATTCTGGATGCGTTTATTCGAGTTTTCATTAATTCCATATCGGGGTTGTAATTTATTTACAATTCTTTACGAGGTCAAAAGCTTCTGAGTCCAAGTCATTGGATGAAATTCGTTGGCCGTGAATATAATATGTCCACAACAAATTGTAATATCGCCTAACAGGCGTCATATATTGTCCTACACGTTAAGTTTTGCAGTTGGCCAGGGTCTTTTGTAAAGCATATTTAGTGGATATTGCGCTCTGTAAAAGCTCAAGTTTTGAAGGAGGATATTAAGTCACCTACCGTCTATATCTCTGTACTTACAACGTAGTGAAAACATGGCAAGATGAGGCATAAAATAACTTTTATCAGCCAGTACTCTGGATAGACACGCTTTTTATATTTTGGCCAGAAAACTCGTACGTCAAATATCTATCGATATAAGACCTTCATCTTGCCACACACAAAAAACAACTCTTAACCCCGTGACTTTATTGAAGACCTAATGGATATTGCGCTATTTAGAGCTCAAGATTTAAGGGTTTTTTCATATATGCTCTCTTATTAACATAACATAACATGTGGTATAGGGCAAAATAGGATAAGATCCCTTGAATGCCCTTAATATTAATTAGTAATGCCATAAATCTATTGATTAAATATTACAATAATGATACACGTGGTAAAGATAGTATTTCAACTTAAATGTACTAATGTGGTGTACAAACATATATATTTAACTGTGACATGCAAAGCACACACACACATACACACGCGTATAGAAGATAACCATAATAATATAATAATGCATAATATATGCATACAAGATCGAAAGCCATGTCAACAGCAGAGCAAACACGTATTATTCGTCATATATAAATCTCCCATCATATAATTCCCTGTCTACTAACACCTTGAAATAATCCATAGATTTTGCATTCTTTGTTTCAAATTTCAAACTGTTCCATTTCTGAACAATACGAATACCGAACCAGTTTTGTCTTATGTTTGTTTTGCATCTAGAGACAAAAATCTTAAACTTGTCCCCTCTGGCAAAAGTAATATTAGAATATGAAAAAAAATCAGAAAAGTCTATCCTATCCATACCATGTACCAATCTATAAACCTGAATTAAATCCCCACGAATTCTTCTATATTTCAAACTGGGTAAGTCAAGAAATTCTAACCTTTCCTTATAAGATAAATACTGTATTGTATAAATTTTTTTGGTAGCTCTCCTCTGTACACTTTCAATACTAATAGATTGTCTTTAATATAATGGGCTCCAGATGCAATTTCCGTATTCTAAAATTGGCCGAACGAGCGATTTATACAAATACAAAAATGTGGTTTTATCAAGACTTATAAAGGTTCTATATATTATTCCCATCATTCTGTTTGCACGGCTTACACAATTATCAATATGTAAATCAAAATTCAAATGTGAATCAAAAGTAACACCCACATCCTTTTCATAAGGCACAACGGAAAGTAGATTTGACATAGAAGTATCGGTAAAATAATTATGACATGGATTATTTTTTCCTATATGTAATACTTTACATTTCAAAACATTAAAATCCAAATGCCATGTTGTAGACCATTTGAAAAGTGAAAATATATCATTTTGTAGAATGTTATGATGTTCAGTTGTACTATAGATCTTTGTATCGTCTGCAAACAGTTTGCAGGCTGAATTTATGCCACATGGTAAATCATTTATATATAAAAGAAATAAAAGTGGTCCCAATACGCTTCATTGGGGTACACCGCTAATTACATTCTTAAAATCCAACCCCACACCATTGACAATGACCCTTTGTATTCGATTATTAAGAAAGTCTTTAATCCAGTTAAAAATATTCCCTTTAAATCCATATGCTTTTAGTTTAATGAATAATCTCTCATGAGGTACAGAATCAAAAGCCTTGCGGAAATCAAGATAAACAACATCAATGCATTGATCACGATCATGGCCGACTTGAGTATTGTAGTAGGGCTATGATCACGATCAATTAACTTGGTAAAATCCTCCATCACCTGTAACAGTTGAGTAATGCATGATCTCTTTGATCTAAAAACCATGCTGGTTATCGTTTATCATTGTATGACTTTCAAGAAAGTCCATTATTCGGTCTTTCAAGATAGACTCCATAACTTTACATAACGTTATTAGCCACCCAACCGTCTACATCAAGGTACTTACAACGTAATGAAAGCATGACGTCATGAGACATAGCAAATCTCATTAAACAGTTAACTGTCGCACTCTGGAAAAAACTCGTATTTAAACATTTGGCCAAAAAAACTCGTCCTTCAATTATCGATTGATTTAAATAGCCATGATCTTGGCAGAAACAAACAAAAATCTCTCGAACCTGGGACCTTAAGGATGACCTTGCAGGGTCCCATCTTTGAGGGCTATTTAAATCAATTGATATTTGAAGGACGAGTTTTCTGGCCAATTTTTTAAATACTCGTTTTTCCAGAGTACGAAAATTACCGGATTAAAATTCAAAACGATTATAAACAGGTTTATTATTATTGATGTTTGTGTATTGTGATTTTATAATTATCCAGGGCTTAGATCATCATTTCCCCATTCATTTGTCATGGCATGCTGGGGAGTCTCTGGTCTGTCTTCCCACCCTAACCTGTATTTCTTGTCAGCTTTTTGTGAAGATTGGAGTCTTTTTTTTCATTATTATTTGCTTTTGTCCGTTTCACGCTAAAGAAACTGGGAAAGAAAACGTGATGTGCGAGAAGAGGCTAGTTTGAAGGTTTCAGTTTGGAGCTGATGTATTGAGTTCAGGACATGTTTTCCAGTCTTCAATCGATGAGAACTTCGAGAAGTTTGCTCTTTTTTTGGATAGGGATCAGAACAAGTGTGTATGAAGGGTGCCGTGCCAGACAAAGCAAGAAAGAAAAATACAAGAAAAAAAAACATTTAAAAAATCAGTCTACTTATCAGTGAAATGGTAGCACGTCTGACCAGTAACCAGAGGGTCTGATGTTTAATCTCCAGTCGAGAGAGAGAGAGAGATATAGAGAGAGAGAGACAGAGAGAGAAAAAGAGAGAGGGAGAGAGAGAGACGCACACTGAGAGAAAGAGAAAGAGGGAGAGAGAGAGAGAGAGAGAGAGAGAGAGAGAGAGAGAGAGAGAGAGAGAGAGAGAGAGAATCTCGGATCGGCTAAGGAACAGATTTTGCGCACCAATTTTTACTGCACTTATGAAAAATCATTTGATGCACCAGATAGCATATCTAGTGGCAAACTTTCACAATCTTTACCATATAAAACGTTTTTAAAGGGTCTGTTTAAAGACGACATTGCTTGATGAATGGTGATTGTGAATGACGAATGACCAAGGAATGAAAACTACGAAATAATTTCAAACACAACTTTTGAAATTCATCAAGGATTACCTAGTTCCGAATAGAAAACGAATGTATCTTCAAATCTAAACTGCTTTTGATGATACCGGTTCAGTTGTTTTCTATTGAAATTCATCCTGATCGACGTGCACATAAATTGAGGTCTGAAAACCCAATTTCCTATTTGGGTTAGCCAAAGGTACTAGGGCTTATGTTTTTCTTAGGAATACTTGGGTTGTTTCCTTTAGCACGAAGAGCTTACGGAAGACCGCCCCTGTAAAACAGTGCATTATAACAAAATCTTCGAAATCTACCCCTGCTCTGTTTGAAAAGAAGAGAGACCTTCCGAAAGCTCTTCGTGCTAAGGGAAATAACCCGAATATTCCCTCACTAACCCTAAGAAAAAATCAAACCTCGTACCTTTAGCTAACCCTAACAGTAAAAACAAACACCCTAGGACCTTTACTAAGACTTATAACTAACCCTAATAGAAATATATCCTCCGACCTCGAGCTAACCCTAATACTAATAGAAAATACAAAGTAGGACTGCTTTCAAGTATACTTCACAAAACAAAATGGCGGCGGAAAACCAACACAGTGGTCGTATTAGGAGAGTTACACTAAGATTTGTTCTAGAGTTTCCAAAAATGCTACTATATATTAACAGATTGAATAAAAAACGCATGACAAAATATCCACGGTGAAAATACAAATTGAAAGAAATGCTAGCAGGAGGAGCTTTCGGAAGGCCTCCCGAAAAGACAATGAGGATAGAACAGCAAAACAAATATGAATTACCAAGTATTGCAATAATTTAAAAAATGGGTTGACATCCAAACGCCATTTTGGGCCCAGTCCTAGTTTAACATTGTTGTAATGGACAATATTTGTCGTTATTCTTTGAGATTTCCATTACAACAATGAGCCCGTAAGATATTGGGTTATCAGACCTTCAAATAAGTGCACGTCGGGTTGAATCTTTTGAAAGAAAAGGGTCACTAGAAAACCACGACTCCAACTCGAAGAATAGGGAAACACACAGTGGACATTCATTGAAGCAACACACAGCGGAGAAAGTTGAAATTTTGCGGGAATCTGTCATCAACTCACCACAGAAATCACTACGGCAGTACGGTTGAGTTAAAGTTGGGATACCAAACAAATCGCTTAGAACAATATTTCTGTATCTAACTCGAGCTTTTATATAGAGCAATATCCACTAAACGAACTTAAACCGCTTTACAATGGGTTTCTAGCCAACAGCAACACTTACATGTAGGGCGAGACACGAAGCCTGTTAGGCGTTATTACATTTTTTTCGGACAATGACAACGCAGGTTTACGGCTAGGTACTCATTTTACACCTGAGTACAGTGAGAGATTGTGAATAAAGAGCTTTTGCCAAGGATTCAACTATGCGCCGATAGAGGCTCGAACCCAGGACCTTCCGAACTGAAAGCGAGTGACATACATTAAGACCACATAAAGTGAAATAAGAAGAAAAAAAAAGTTGAAGAAAATATTCTAAGATTTTTGCTCATATTTATTTGTTTATTAAAGTTTTTGAAAGATAAAGATAAGATGAGAAAAAACATAGATAAAGATAAAGAGATAATAAAGACAAACATTTTATCGTATTTCATCATTGAACCCTATCCTTACCACCTATGGAAAATCGTCACATTTGTTACGATGCGACGGTCACTTTTCTCATCCAGATTTCATTTCTTTTTGCTATATATAGCTATGAAAACTTGACATTCTGTAATAGAGCTCATAATGTCGAATAATACGAATGTGGTTGTTGTTGTCTATTTGAGTAAAATGTCTGTTTTTGTGTTGGGTG
>NC_088372.1:39133758-39141258 GCF_034508935.2 Berghia stephanieae
GAACTAGTGCTTAGTCTCTGACTATCTTTGACTTTAGTCAATGACTTGAAAATGTTGAATTTCGTCTAAAAGTGCCGAATTATATTTGGACAATGTTTTGATTTGATCTGGAATGCCGAATTTAAACTTGCCAAATGTTATATTTGATCGGGGAAAAGTGTAACAATAATAACAATATTGATAACAGTCATACATCATCATCATCGTCATCCTCATCATCATCATCATCATCATCCTCATCATCATCATCATCATCATCATCATCATCATCATCATCATCATCACCACCATCATCGTCATCATCATCATCATCATCATCATCATCATCATCATCATCATCATCATCATCACCACCATCATCGTCATCATCATCATCATCATCATCATCATCATCATCATCATCATCATCATCACCATCATCATCATCATCATCACCATCATCATTATCATCATCAGCAACAGCAGCAGCAGCAGCAACAACAATATCATCATTGTTTGTAAAGTGTATAAAGCTCACCCCAACCAATAAAAAAGGTTTTCAACGATATCTGCACAAACAAATCATTGGAAATGTTGATCGAAATATCGCACAATTAATTCAATTTTTATTGGGAGTCTGAGATAATACCAAAAAAAAAATAAATAAATAAATATAGACGGTCTTAGATAAGAGACTAAAATTATTTAAAAGTAGTCCTTCAGAGCCATTAGACCCATCGAGCCTGAGATTATCCCGGTTTCTGTAGCGTAAAACGGACAATAACAATTGTTTGCTACCCTTTTGATAGGACACTTGTATAACGCTAAGTACTTTCCGCCAGATCTAACAGACCCAGCTACCCATTAACCGCTGGGTTGACAAGGGGGGGGGGGGGGGGTCAGAAAAAAATATCGACAGCACCTGAGATCGATCTCGGTCCCTTTGCGTGAGAAGCGAGTGCTCTAACAACTGAGCTATCGGGATACCCGATTGTTACTTCTGGCAAGTTGATCACAGTGGCAGCAAAAAAAAAAACAGACAAACGAACCAAAAAAAAAATTATTTTTTTTATTCAAGGGATGCTACTCAGACAAGACTACTAAAATTGTAAAAAAATATACTGAATTGCTTCCCTTAGACAACAATTCTTTCGTCGTCATTATGGTGGAAAGTCAGATGATCTGACAACACAGGCCAGCCGAAGAGAGAAAACCGCAAGGTGTGTTTAGGGCTCAACGTACAGTGTGTTCACACTTGTGGAATGTGTAACCGAAATTCCAACAAAGTTGCCATATTGGTTTTTATTAGACAAAGCGAAATTAAGTTTGGCTACCGATTCTTTGTCAAAATATGATTCTAGGTTGAATTCCAGTTTAAGAGACATATCTTTAATAGTCACTAAAAATTCAAAAATATTTTTCAACAATTTATATTCAACAAACCCTGGAAATCAAACTCAACGAATTGATTCTTAATAGGGAAAAAAATTACGAATAGAACTTTTCCTCTCTGACTATATATATTGGATTGGTACCTGCTTTGAATATGTGATTAGCCCTATTTCAGAATTTAGCTCTTGATACTATCTTTTTATTCCTTTTCATATTAAACATTTTAACTGTGTTGTTGGAGTTTTAAATTCATTATCCATCTCGTAATTGTGTGTGTAAAATGGGCAGAAAGTGCTCTGTCTTCAATTGTAGAACTGGCTACAGAGATCAACCTGCTGATCTGAAAATGTGTACAAATTTCCAAAGGAAATTCAGAAACGTAAACAGTGGATTCCATGCTTACCAAATAAGCTTAACTTTGAGGATGTTACAGAACATATGGGAGTTTGTGCTCTACATTGGCCTGATAACCCAAAGATGGTTCGTGCAGGACGATATTTTGTTCCAGTTGACCCACCCTCTGTAATAATGTACTCCAATCGTGAATACCAAGCTCGTCACAAAAGCAACATCGGAGTACAACGTAATCCACTGCTGCCTCCCGAGCTGTTGATTTGATGAGATGTCAGATTTCATGGAGTATGATTCATTCCAGTGTGATTCTTTCATGACAAATTTTGTTGTAAAGTTGGAAATTGTGGCACCCTTTTCACTCCTCCGTCGGGATCAGATGATTCGTATATGAGTAGTGAGAGGAAAGGTCAAATTCACAAGTTTGCAGTATATTTTAAATACAACAACTGGAACTAAAAATCCCAAGGTGACGTGTGAGATGTATCAGTTGGGGAAATGTATTCGTCACCCATTCATCAGTGAGATTAGATGTTGGAGTCACCTTGATGAGTTTCTACGATTTGTCAGAGCAGAAACGACATTTGAAGTTACTGATAAGAAAGTCACCTTTTGTACCAGAAACCTTCAGCTGATGAATTCGTCGAAAAACACAAGGCTTTTACTCTGCATAGGACCTGTTTTTTTAGCGTTTCCATGTATGAGAAATCCCGGGCTTTGTACCTTGAACTTCGAAATCATTTACAACTACCGTCTGTTTCCACCATGGGTCACAAGGGTGACAAATAACACATCTGATTACAATCTCTTTACGAGTATTTTTAATCATCTTGACGAAAGATCCAGAAATTGTATTTAGATTATTGATGAGGTTTATGTCAAGACATCAGTTTCATACATAGGACGCACCATTTATGGATATGCTGTTGATTACCCTGATAAATTGGCTACAACGTTTTTATGTTTTATGGTAAAGTGCTTTTTTGGATCTAACTGTTACCCTTTCATGTCTTAACATCTGATTTTTAGTACAGTAACACCATAAATGTCACTTCTACCATTGAAAAATGTGGAGCGAAAGTAATTGCAGTAATAAATGATAACAACAAATTGAATCAAGGTTTTTAAAAATAAAAAATCCTAAAACAAATGAATAATCCACTTGAATTACCATGTCTCCAGTTGATCCTACAACACCCTTATTTTTAATTTATGATACTGTTCATATGTTGAAAAATATCCGAAACAACTGGATCACTGAGAAAACAAAATGTCTGAATTGCCATTCATTAGAACCAGTAACTGCCCAGTGGTCTGATTTGGAGGAACTTCATTATTACGAGGCATGATTTCTTGTACAACTTTCAACTCTTTCCAAAACAGCTGTAAATCCCACAAGTATTGAAAAACAGAAAGTTTCCCTTGTAATGGAAGTATTTTCAGAGAAGACAAGCTCTGCATTGAAATCGACATCAAAGTCTGTCAGTTCTTGGATCAACACTGCCTTATTTATAGATGAAGTTTTGAAGCTTTGGAAAGTTCTTAACACGAAGTCTCCTTTTCAAATCACTCGTTTTCGTGACCCATATCGATTATGTATTGACCTTTTAGAAGCTTGTACGTAGTCATCAATAGAATATCCTGGATCAATGGACAAAGCTTGCTGACCGGATGGCTATCCTGTTCTAAGGGGAAATCCTTCACAAGAGACACAGCAAATGCGTTAGCTTGGACCTGCAGATGCCTTATTGACCTATCAAAGTACCCCTTGACACAAAACAACTCTGTCCATCATCAATATGTAGGTATTGGTTGAAACAACATGATGTCATCGAGAAGAACATTGCTCATTTTAGGAGCTGGTTGTAATTTTTATATAAGAGCTCAAGATCTTTTGAACTGTTATCATATGGACAAGGCCAAGTTTTCATTGAATTTGAAAAGGATGTTGATTTTAAATCCTCTGGACATTCCTGTGATCTCTGTGGGAAAGAACGTCTTATCATTGACGACCGTTCTCTCACTGCTATCACACTATTATCATCTGATGAGAAAATGATTCTTTATTATATTGGAGGCTATGTGGCCTTAAAGGATGAAAAGTTGCGAGGAGGAGAAGTTCAAGTCGACACTGGGGAAATGGACAGAGGTCTAAATTACCCTTCGACCACTGCTTTTCATCTTATTCTATATTGGTACGCTTTTTAAAAACTGGAGGAATACATTGTCGTTCAAGACTCTTAAGAAGGTTTTCCAGCACTGTTTCATTTGGATGTTGTTCTCCACAAAATTTCCACAAGAAGAACTGTAAATATTTTATTGAAACGTTTCTGCACTCAAGCTGACAGCGACAATAAAATCCAACAACAGAGAAGGTTAAATAGCCAAACTGTCATCTTTGTAGTTGTAATGAATTATTGATACTCAATGTTCCACCCCGACAAGTCCTATTTCATGCATTAGTATACTGTTGAATCTTGTAATGGGCCATTGGCGGTCACAAGTCCTATGTCATGCATTATTATACTGTTGAATCTTGTAATGGGCCATTGGCGGTCACAAGTCCTATTTCATGCATTAGTATACTGTTGAATCTTGTAATGGGCCACTGGCGGTCACAAGTCCTATTTCATGCATTAGTATACTGTTGAATACTACTCCACTGTTGAATCTTGTAATGGGCCATTGGCCGTCCCAAGCCGGCAGCTGATTGCATATCTTTTTATATGCGGTCAGTAACTCAGAGGGAAAGAGTCTGTGTTTATTCTAATGTATAGATAGTTCGGAGATGACGTCACTCAGGTCTTTGTTATTGTTTTTTGCCATCCGCGTTTATGAGTAATGCTAACTGAACTGTATCAACCAGACTATAAACGTTCATGGAAACACACAGTTTTGTGTGTTGGTCCGTTATACTTCCGGATGGCAGTGTTATCAGCTTCTAAGCCAAGCGCATACTATCTATATGTATGTATGTATATAAAATTGTGCAATTATCAAGGTAAGACGTGTTTTATATTTTAATTTATTTTTCTTCTTTCATTCAAATTGTTTCTTTGTGTGTGTGTGTGTGTGTGTGTGTGTGTGTATGTGTGTGTGTGTGTGTATTACTAATGTGATTTAACAAAAGCAGAGGTTTTAACTACAAAAATATTTTTACTATTTGAAAAATAAAAAATAACATTTATTATTCTTTTATCATTAGATTTTAAAATATCGGTCTCAAAAATATTCTGTGAGAAGAAAAAGAAAACAAATTCCGTCCAAAGATTGCGCGAGTGTAGTAACACAGTGACTCGCTCGTACCTTACCACTGAGCCCGAAACGAACTGGCTACACAGTGTGCAAAGTTGGCCTTGGACTTTGGACTTGGTCTCAGCAAGAAAGTGTTCGCACAACGTTAGAAAGCCTGGGGGGGGGGGGGATACATGAGATTCCAGTTGGCAGTAAAATAAATTGGACATCAAAACATGTCAGAGGCTTTTACTGAGTCTCAAGGAAAAAGCCACTCTGAGCTTATCTTGTTGCTTTAATCTGTCAAACGCAAGATGATAGAGGCGAGCAACACATAGAACGTTTATAGATAGAATACATTTGACGTCACTCAGCACTTTGTTATGTTTTAGCCAGCCATTATTTTTTTTTCATTTTATTATTATTTTTTTTTTGGCTATCCACGTTTATGAGTAATTCTAACAAACCGGTATTAACCAGACTTTAAACGACCAAGATTATAGTTATAGTTTTGTGTGTTGGTCCGCTACATTTCCGGATGGCATTGGTGTGAGTTTCTTCGCCAAGCGCACACTGTCTATTAATCAAACTTTAAACGTTTAAGGTTACAAATTGTTTTGTTTGTTGGTACAAAACATCCTGCTGGATCGGAGGATCTTATGAGTATTTTAAACTAAGCGCATAGCATCAATTGCTGGACAGCCCGTCAAAAACCAAATAATAATGTCATACCAACACGCAAAACTATGTTTAACCTCTTACTTCTATAGATAGAGTGAAGTTGACGTCACTCGAGTCTATGTTATTGTTTTTTGCCATCCAATGTTGTGAGCTTCTAAGTAAAGCGCACACTATTTATAGGGAGGGAATTGATATTTTTTTAAAACAGGTCTCTGTTATTGTTTTTTACCATCAGCGTCTATGAGTAGTTCTCACTTAACTATATCCAGACTATAAACGTTTAAGGTTACACATAGTTTTGTGAGTTGGTACGTTATACTTCCGGATGGCAATGTTGTGAGCTTCTTAGCCAAGCGCATATTATCTATACGAACAATGCTATGATAGCTATTCTTTCAATAGTAATTAATATACAATTTTTGAACTCGTGTTGGTTTTCGGCATCGAGTTCCTTTAAACGTGCCATTATCGAGTACGAGTAATAATGAATAATTATTGATTATTTGCCTTTGTTTACCGTCTGCAATTTTTTTGCCACGAAAGTTCAAGACCTTAAAATAGTAATACCTTCGTTGCTACGGTGCCAATATATAAGCGTGCATTTATGAGCCTATAAAGGTACCTAGGAACCGCTCTTTATCATTACTATAGGTGGTGGAATAAATATATATTTAGATAGTTGAACATTCTATAAAAGCATGTTTGGAAAAAATGACATAAGACAAAATAACACATTGAAATGCAAAACCGAATAGGTAGATAAAATTCAATTTGAAAGCATTACTTCATTTAAAAGTACCAGCCTTTTAGTTTCAGATATTATTTGTCCTTAGACGTCAAGTCGACATGACGAAACTTGCATTGCGGAATGTTCTATCAATGACCGTCAAGGGATGTCACGTGACGGATACTCTCTCTTTGCATTTTGATGACGGCGGTTTAGGCGAAGAAGAAGATGATGGCGATGATGCTGTTGACGATGATGTAGACATAACTGATGGTAATGACGATGATGGTAGACAAGGTGATGAGGATTGTGATGATGGCGAGGTTGTATTGGTTGTATCTGTCATCGTCATCATCGTCGTTGTTTCAGAACTAGTATTATTATTGTTATGGTTACTTATATTATTTTCATTGGGATTGTTGTTGTCGTTGTTATGGTTTTGGTTGGTGCTGTTACTATAACTATGACTACTGGTCGTCGAAGTATTCTCAGAACTACCGCTAGTGGTGTAGGTTTTTGTGGTGCTCGGCGCAGTGTTGATATGAGTAATGATTGTATCACAGCTATTGAAATATTGTCTTCTTTTAGACCGCAGAGTTCTTCCACCGCCTGGAGGAAATCCGAAGTTCTCCGCCCCTGCTTCATCATTGGGTGGGTGGGTTACCTCCACTCTGGGAATATTGTCCGCGCTGACGTTTCTCTTCATCAATATTCCGTTGGACACATTGGCTGATGACGACGACGTTGAGGAATTTCCACACCCAGAATTCATCGCTCCAGGAATAACGGGGGTAGAAACGCATCGAGCAATCACAGCAAAGGGTGACCTTGACCCTGGGTTCACGGACAGAGTGTTATTCGAAGAGTTGACGTCATTCGTGTTACCCGGAAGTATTTTCTTGATCTTCTTTCTCAGAGATGCTCTCTTGTGTTGAGGTTTGGGCGCGTTGTTGACTTCGTCTTTAGCAAGATCTGGGAGTGAATTTGACCGTTCCAATAACCTTTGACCCGCTGCCCTTTCGGCCTCTCGAGATTTAAGATAGAAACTCTTTGTGTTGGAGAATTTGGCGATTGCATCAGCACACTCTCGACGTCCGCAGTACGCAGCCCATTCTTGTGCACACAACTTTCTTCCT
>NC_088372.1:39146258-39158758 GCF_034508935.2 Berghia stephanieae
AAAATCATTAATTTTTATTCTTCATGCTGCCTAGAACTTTTCATTCCCTTTTCATATGCCTTCTGATCCGAATGTGTAAAAGTCAAAACATGATCAAATTGATGGGTTTTTTTCCTCTGGATACGCGTTTAAGCTCGCCGGAGAAATATTTCACACGACGTCCGCCATTGTTCCGATAGTTTAGAGCCAGTGTTACTAAGTTACCATACGTCATTAGGAAGGAAGTGTTGAAGACTATTGGCAAAACAATATTATACACAAAAAAAACAAATATATCGACACAATTCTGCCGTACTTTAGAAAAAAAATACATATTTTAAAATTTGGCCATAAAACTCGTCCTTCAAATATCGATCCATTTAAATTACCCTCAATCTGGCAAAAACTCTTAAATCCGGGACTTTCCGAAGTCTTCTTTAAAGTCCCAGGTTTGAGAGTTTTTACCCAAGATGCGGGTCATTGTAATCAATCGCTATCATACCTGTTTTTTGTTAAAAGTTCGCCAGAATTGTCGTAATCATTTCTGGCCAAATTTTTAAATATGGCTTTTTCCAGAGTACGCCAGAATTGTAATTTAACCCACCTTATTTATCAAGACAACCTAGATAGACACCCCCAACACCCCCCCCCCCCCCCCCCCCCCCCCCACCCCCAACCCAGTTGTGTAATACGCACTGATCAATTTCGGGCCGTGCACCCAACAACCTGACACGACACAGACAGTCTAATGAGTTTTAAGAACTACTTTTCTATCCCGCGGGTGTATTATTCCGCCAATTGGCAGACTTTCACTCTGACAGATGATTCATTATAGTGAATCTAGTGGATCTAGCGGAGAGAAAAGTAGTTCCTATTATATGGCGGCGGATTGATAAAACGCAGACATAAAAAAAACAAGAACGACCAAACAATACAATTCTAAAGTGTTATCCAATAAATGGAGGGTTCCCGATGATAACTCAGTAGGTAGAGCACTCGTATTACACACAAAGGGACCGAGATCGTTGCCGGGTGCAATTCAGATTTTTTGAAACAATCCGATCCCCTTATCCACCCAGGAGATTGGGTAGCTGGGTCTGTTAGATCTGGAGGAAAGTACTTTGCGATAGATTTGCGTCATATGCAAAGGATAGCAAGCAATCATTATTGTCCGTTTCACGCTATAGAAACCGGGATAAGCTCCAACTCCACGGGCCTTGTGGCTTTAAAGGGCTGTTAAAATAAGAAGGTAACAAATCCTAAATTGACGTAACTCAACTCTCTTTGTTATTGTTTCAGACAGCCCTATTAGTGATTAGTTCTCAATAAATTATATAAATCGGACTAAAACGTTCAAGGTTACACATAATTTTGTGTGTTGGTACCTTTTGTTATGGTTGGCGGATGTTGTGAGTAATTTATCCAAACGCATAGTATCAATAGAAGGAATAAAGTGGACAGTGAGGCAGGAGAAATCCATTTTAATGATTATTTATCACTTTATACGAGCAATCTGACTATAAACGTAAAAGGTTTCAAATATAGATAGTATGAAGTTGGCGTCTATCAGGTCTTTGTTATTGTTTTTTTGCCATCCGCGTTTATGAGTAATTCTCACTAAACTGTATTAACCAGACTATAAACGTTCATGGTTGCACACAGTTTTGTTTGTTGGTCCGTTTTTCTTCCGGATGGCAATGTTATGAGCTTCTTAGCCAAGAGCATACTATCTATAGAAAGTTCGAAGATGACGTCACTCAGGCCTTTGTTATTGTTTTTGCCATCCGCGTTTGTGAGTTGTTCTCACTAAACTGTATTAACAAGACTATAAAAGTTCATGGTTACACAGAGTTTGTGTGTTGGTCCGTTATACTTCCGGATGGCAATGTTGTGAGCTCCTTGGCCACGCGCATTCTATCTATAGATAGAACGAAGATGAAGTCATTCAGGCTTTGTTGGGTTTTTTTTTTCCAACCACGTATGTGAGTAATTCTCACTAAACTGTATTAACCAGATTATAAACGTTTAAGGTTCCACATAGTTTTGTGTGTTGGTCCGATATACTTCCGGATGGCAATGTCATATTGAGAGTTTTTTCGCCAAGCGCACACTTATCAAAAGATAGTATGCGCTTGGCTAAGAAGCTCACAACATTGCCATCCCGAAGTATAGATAGTATGCGCTTGGCTAAGAAGCTCACAACATTGCCATCCCGAAGTATAGATAGTATGCGCTTGGCTAAGAAGCTCATAACATTGCCATCCGGAAGTATAACGGACCAACATACAAAACCGTGTGTATCCATGAACGTTTATAGTCAGGCTACTACAGTTTAGTGAGCATTACTCATAAACGTGGATGGCAAAAAAACAATATCAAAGACCTAAGTGGCGCCAACTAAGATCTATCTATAACGGACCAACACGCAAAACTATGTGTAACCTTGACGTTGCTAGTTTGGTTAATACGGTTTAGTGAGAATTACTCATAGATGCGGATGGCAAAAAGCAATGACAAAGACCTGAGTGACGTCAACTTCATAATATATATATATATATATATATATATATATATATATATATATATATATATATATATATATTGTATGGCTGGTGGATGTTGTGCGTAGTTTACCTAAACACATAGCATCAATATGTTGGCCATTTCATTCTCAACCACCCCCTCATTATCGTGCCCCCCCCCCCCCCCACCACGATTATTCGTCTCTAACGACGCTATCGATAATTCCTGGTCTGTCATTGAAAAGACGTTTGTGTCAATTGCCAGAAATCTCTGATTGACACAAAATGGTCCAGGAAAGAAAAAAAATAAAACAAGGAAAAAGAAACAGAAAAAAGAACGTTAGTGAGAAATGATTATGAAGCCTTTTCCCGGCATGACGTGCAATGGTGTGTTAACTCAGTCACTCCTAGAGATTTTTTTTTGCTTCTTTTTAAAATTGGAAAAAAGAAATATATTAAAAATGAGCATGTGCAAATAGTAAATAGTAAATAGTAAATAATGAATTTATATAGGGCCTAAACATCCACGTCAATTGTGCTCTGCGGCGCTTTATATAGTTTTATTCAACTACCATTAACATGTAAAAACTAAAAACATTAGCTTTGATACTACCCCTATAATTTGTCTCAGAAAAATGTAATAAATAGGCATGGGGTAAAAGGAACCCTGGGTTTACTTCGGATGTAGTCGGTGTTAGGGTTGAATGTGTCAACGTTACGTTCTGAGGACTCCGTTCGTGACCAACATTGAGATCTAATCGTCTTAAAACGGTATGCGGCCATGTGGTCAAGTGGTATGGACTATCGCCTTCGGATCCGAAGATCCGGGGTTCGAGTTCGTCTGTCAGCGGGGCATAGTTGAGTCCTTGGAAAAGGCTCTTTATTCTCATTCTCTCACCGTTCCTAGGTGTAAAATGAGTAGCTGTCGTTAAAAGCGTTGTCTCTGTCGGAAAAAAAAATGTACTGTCGCCCGTCGGTCACGTGTTAAGTGTTCAGTTGTTGGCTCTAGGCCTTTAAATAAAAGTGCATTGAGAACGTTTAGTTGATATTGCGCTATAGATAGTATGCGCTTGGTTAAGAAGCTCATAACATTGCCATCCGGAAGAATAACGGACCAACACACAAAACTGTGTGTACCCATGAACGTTAAAAGTCAGGTTAATACAGTTCAGTGAGCATTACTCATAAACGAGGATGGCAAAAAACAATAACAAAGACCTGTGTGACGTCATCTTTGAACTATCTAAAGAAATTATCTATTTTTGGGCCTTTTTTAAATGTCGGGATGGGTCAGATAATTAAATTTGAAACTATAGTCATAAAAACAATATCCATGACTGACTAGTTGCGTCATGACAATATCCTATAAAAATAAAATGAGCAATCTTGGCATTTTATTCATCCCGTTTTAATACCATTTTGAAACAACGCGTCCCATTTGTTATTATTCTAAACTTTTTGTCCTTTGGCTTACCCAAACATAATGTTGTTTTGAGGCTATAGTGCGAAGTCCCAGGTTTGAGAGTTTATGTCAAGATGAGAGTCGTTTTAATCAATTGATATTTGAAGGGCGAGTTTTCTGGCCAAATTTTCAAATAAGTGTCTTTCCATAGTACGGCAGTCACTGGCCACTGGTCACTGGTCACTAGTCACTGGTCACTAGTCACTGGTCACTGGTAACTGGTCACTGGTCACCATATTCAATTTGGCTAGAATGTGATCAGTTTTTATTTATTTCTTTTTGTTTACTTGTTTACTAAAAGTATAATTTAAACGTCTTTGAACAGGTATTTTATTCGAAGTTGACGAAATCGGAATCGTTTGAGGGATAGGGAATGAGATTAGCGGAAGAGTAGCGTCCCTTGATTGGACGCCACCCATAGTATGTGACGTCACCGGCGGAAAAGTTATTAGAGAGTGAACGTCATGTTGGTTGTGCGCATGCGTCTCTCGTCCTAGCTGAGTCAGCGAGGACGAGAGACGCATGCGCACAACCAACATGACGTTCTCTCTCTAATAACTTTTCCGCCGGTGACGTCACAGACTATGGGTAGCGTCCAATCAAGGGACGCTACTCTTCCGCTAATCTCATTCCCTATAGAATAAATTATTTCTTACACTCTTGCCGTTTGGAATTTGAACTTTGTTCCCAAAGCACACTCGCAAGCTCGTGCAACGAGCAAGAATCTTATATTCTCTTATAATTCAATTCAACGATTATTCCATGAACGGTTTGGGGTCTGAGAGAGCCAGCCGACTGTCCCCACTGTCAGGGAACGCCAGATAAAGCAGACCACATAATTTTACGCTGTCCTGTGAAGAGATTGGCGGGGGATTTCGAGACTATCCTCAACTGGATTCAATAGTCTGATGTCACGTCGCCTAGCAACGGCGGCCATCGTGGTTCTAAACAAAGAAAATCGGTACTTTTTATTCTTCATTCTGGCTATAACTTTTCATATGTCTTGTGATCAGAATGTGTAAAAGTCAAAACATGATCAGAATGGGGTTTTTTCCCCTCTGGATACGCTTTTATGCTCGTCGGAGAAATATTTGATAAGGGCGTTCCCCATTGTTCCGATAGTTTAGAGCCAGTTACTAAGTTACCATGCGTCATTACGAGGGAAGTGACGTTAAGACTGTTGAAGCGTACTGCGGTGACGAATTTAAAGACTGTCTGGAGACTCCCTGCGTGGAGAGATGTAGCCATACGCTAAAACTACCACACCCTGCGTGGACAGATGTAGCCATACGCTAAAACTACCACTCCCTGCGTGGAGAGATGTAGCCATACGCTAAAACTACCACTCCCTGCGTGGAGAGATGTAGCCATACGCTAAAACTACAACACCCTGCGTGGAGATGTAGCCATACGCTAAAACTACCACACCCTGCGTGGAGAGATGTAGCCATACGCTAAAACTACCACACCCTGCGTGGAGAGATGTAGCCATACGCTAAAACTACCATACCCTGCGTGAAGATGTAGCCATACGCTAAAACTACCACTCCCTGCGTGAGGATGTAGCCATACGCTAAAACTACCACTCCCTGCGTGGAGAGATGTAGCCATACGCTAAAACTACCACTCCCTGCGTGGAGAGATGTAGCCATACGATAAAACTACCACACCCTGCGTGGAGAGATGTAGCCATACGCTAAAACTACCACACCCTGCGTGGAGAGATGTAGCCATACGCTAAAACTACCACACCCTGCATGGAGAGATGTAGCCATACGCTAAAACTACCACACCCTGCGTGGAGAGATGTAGCCATACGCTAAAACTACCACACCCTGCGTGGAGAGATGTAGTCATACGCTAAAACTACCACACCCTGCGTGGAGAGATGTAGCCATACGCTAAAACTACCACAACCTGCGTGGAGAGATGTAGCCATACGCTAAAACTACCACACCCTGCGTGGAGAGATGTAGCCATACGCTAAAACTACCACACCCTGCGTGGAGAGATGTAGCCATACGCTAAAACTACCACTCCCTGTGTGAAGAGATGTAGCCATACGCTAAAACTACCATACTCTGCGTGGAGAGATGTAGCCATACGCTAAAACTACCACTCCCTGCGTGGAGAGATGTAGCCATACGCTAAAACTACCATACTCTGCGTGGAGAGATGTAGCCATCCGCTAAAACTACCACTCCCTTCGAGGAGAGATGTAGCCATACGCTAAAACTACCATACTCTGCGTGGAGAGATGTAGCCATACGCTAAAACTACCACTCCCTGCGTGGAGAGATGTAGCCATACGCTAAAACTACCATACTCTGCGTGGAGAGATGTAGCCATACGCTAAAACTACCACACCCTGCGTGGAGAGATGTAGCCATACGCTAAAACTACCACACCCTGCGTGGAGAGATGTAGCCATACGCTAAAACTACCACTCCCTGTGTGAAGAGATGTAGCCATACGCTAAAACTACCATACTCTGCGTGGAGAGATGTAGCCATACGCTAAAACTACCACTCCCTGCGTGGAGAGATGTAGCCATACGCTAAAACTACCATACCCTGCGTGGAGAGATGTAGCCATACGCTAAAACTACCACTCCCTTCGAGGAAAGATGTAGCCATACGCTAAAACTACCATACTCTGCGTGGAGAGATGTAGCCATACGCTAAAACTACCACTCCCTGCGTGGAGAGATGTAGCCATACGCTAAAACTACCATACTCTGCGTGGAGAGATGTAGCCATACGCTAAAACTACCACACCCCCGCTAAAACTACCACACCCTGCGTGGAGAGATGTAGCCATACGCTAAAACTACCATACCCTGCGTGGAGAGATGTAGCCATACGCTAAAACTACCACTCCCTGCGTGGAGATGTAGCCATACGCTAAAACTACCACTCCCTGCGTGGAGAGATGTGACCATACGCTAAAACTACCACACCCTGCGTGGAGAGATGTAGCCATACGCTAAAACTACCACTAATCAATAGACATGTAAACACCTTTGAATATTCAGAACATAGGAAGTTATTGTTAATGTACATTTTACGCAACAGAAAGCGAGATAAGCTCCAACTTTATTGGCAACAGGACGGATAATGCAGGACGACTATTATTATTTGTCCTAATGAGGCAATAGAACCAGGGGAGAGAATTTCAGGACAGAAAAATGATATAAAACCGATATCAACCCAACCTAATTGGACTTCTCGATTCTAATTTTTATTCTTTAATGTGACTTGCCTGCTTTGTTATTGAAAGCCAAAAGAAGGGGTCGGGGGGGGGGGGGCAGATAGAGAGAGAGAGAGAGAGAGAGAGAGAGAGAGAGAGAGAGAGAGATCGATGGATGGATGGATAGGTGAATGGACGGACGGATGGATATAGGTAGATAGATAGATAGATAGATAGATAGATAGATAGATAGATAGATAGATAGATAGATAGATAGAGAGAGAGAGATAGGTAGATAGATAGATAGATAGATAGATAGATAGATAGATAGATAGATGGATAGATATAGGGGAAGTGAATGGAGGAAGGCATTGAACGAGAGAGAGAGAGAGAGAGAGAGAGAGAGAGAGAGAGAGAGAGAGAGAGAGAGAGAGGGGGGGGTAGGATAGAAAGAAAAAGAAGGGGAAATAGAAAGACATAAGGTTGTGTGTGTTTGTGCGTTTGATTGTTTGCGTTAAAGTGCTTGTGTTTGTATATGTGTCTCTAAATCCAAAATTTATTGATTTTAAACATGGAAGCTTTCCTGTTTTGTCTGCATTCTATTTTAAACTAAGACCAAAATAACTGTGACGTCAGCGATCGGGGTGCTTAAGTTTATGATCTGCGAAAAAGACAAACAGTGGGAATCGATCATGTGACCTCTCTACTTGATAACCAGAGCTTGTTGAACTCGGCATTAGGCACTAGACAAATGGCATTCATTATCACTTATAACTTGTCATGGTTTGTAAATTTATACATGAAGTAGTTTATAGATAGTATGTTCGTGGCTAAGAAGCTCATAACATTGCCATCCGGAAGTATAACGGACCAACACACAAAACTGTGTGTAACCATGAACTTTTATAGTCAGGTTAACACAGTTCAGTGAGCATTACTCATAAACGCGGATGGCAAAAAATTATAACAAAGACCTGAGTGACGTCATCTTCGAACTATCTATAGAAAAACCTATTGTAGTGCGCTCAATTACCTCCTTTTATTTACAGGTAGTAGCACGGTATAAATGTTTATCATCACTATTATTATTATCATCATCATCGTCATCATCATCATCATCATCATCATCATCATCATCATCATCATCATCATCATCATCATCATCATATTATTATTATTATTATTATTATTATTATTATTATTATTATTATTATTATTATTATTATTATTATTATTATTATTATTATTATTATTATTATTATTATTATTATTATTATTATTATTATTATCATCATTATTATTATTATTATTTTTATTAGTATTACTTCAACAAGGAGCCAAATACAGAAGGCGTACACCAACTTCACGTCCAACAACATTGAATCAAGACCTCAAAAAATATCAAATACATTTAGAAAAAGAAACAACCTAAGAACTGATTTCAACAACACAAGGAAACACCCAACTGCCTCAGCACCTTAACACACATGATGACATTCTAAAGCTAAGAACACTTGCACTAGACAGAGATTTATGGAAACAAATTAATAACTGGGTAATAGGAAATGAGATTAGCGGAAGAGTAGTGTCCCTTGATTGGACGTCACCCATAGTCTGTGACGTCACCGGCGGAAAAGTTATTAGAGAGAGAACGTCATGTTGGTTGTGCGCATGTGTCTCTCGTGCTCGCTTCCGGTGAAAGCAGCTTGAGACACTTCAAAACCAAATTGACGTTCTCTCTGTAAGGTGACGTCCAATCAAGGGACGCTACTCTTCCGCTAATCTCATTCCCTATTGAAACAGACTGACAAACCTGATGTGACGCAGACGCGCATCCATCGAGACTGCGCAGCCATGTTCATTCATTATTATTATCTTTATTATCATTACCTTTAATGACATTCAACGTTTGAATAATAGACGTCACAAATTATTATTTTCAATTTGATAGCATTACGCGTAACTATTTTATGCTGAGGACGTAAGGGGGGGGGGGGGGGGGGGGGGGGGGGGGGGGGGGGGGGGGGGGGGGGGGGGGGGGGGGGGGGGGGGGGGGGGGGGGGGGGGGGGGGGGGGGGGGGGGGGGGGGGGGGGGGGGGGGGGGGGGGGGGGGAATTTACTCCTTCCGACGCCTAGAATGTGAGCCATCTCTCCATCTACCTTCCACTACCCTACTTATCCTAAGGGATTTAGTATCGGGACAAGACTGAGGCAATCAGGAAACGTGGTGTACAAAACAAAAACTCACAGGACTAATAAATGACGGGACAATGACGAGACACAATTACGGGACGATGCCAATGACGAGACAATTACGGGACGATGCCAATGACGAGACAATTACGGGACGATGCCAATGACGAGACACAATTACGGGACGATGCCAGTGACGAGACACAATTACGGGACGATGCCAATGACGAGACAATTATGGGACGATGCCAATGACGAGACCATTACGGGACGATGCCAATGACGAGACAATTACGGGACGATGCCAATGACGAGACAATTATGGGACGATGCCAATGACGAGACACAATTACGGGACGATGCCAATGACGAGACACAATTACGGGACGATGCCAATGACGAGACACAATTACGGGACGATGCCAATGACGAGACACAATTACGGGACGATGCCAATGACGAGACCATTAAGGGACGATGCCAATGACGAGACAATTATGGGACGATGCCAATGACGAGACCATTACGGGACGATGCCAATGACGAGACAATTACGGGACGATGCCAATGACGAGACAATTACGGGACGATGCCAATGACGAGACAATTACGGGACGATGCCAATGACGAGACACAATTACGGACGATGCCAATGACGAACACAATTACGGGACGATGCCAATGACGAGACCATTACGGGACGATGCCAATGACGAGACAATTATGGGACGATGCCAATGACGAGACCATTACGGGACGATGCCAATGACGAGACAATTACGGGACGATGCCAATGACGAGACAATTATGGGACGATGCCAGTGACGAGACAATTATGGGACGATGCCAATGACGAGACAATTATGGGACGATGCCAATGACGAGACAATTATGGGACGATGCCAATGACGAGACAATTATGGGACGATGCCAATGACGAGACACAATTACGGGACGATGCCAATGACGAGAGACAATTACGGGACGATGCCAATGACGAGACAATTGTGGGACGATGCCAAAGACGAGACAATTACGGGACGATGCCAATGACGAGACACTTATGGGACACCTCACGGAGTAAAACTGACATGAAATCAATCGCATACAGGCTCAATCAGTGGCAATCATTTAACGTTCGAGGTGTCTTTTTTGTGCGGGGGGGGGGGGGGGGGGGGGGGGGGGTATTTTGCGTTTGCTCCAAAATGGTGTTATTCTTGCTTATTATGTTATTATACTTGTATTGTTTTTGTGTTGTGAGTAATTGTTCTTTGTGTTGTATTCTCATTTTGGTTGATTTTATAGTTTTTGTCATGATTTTTGCGGTTATTCCGTTCAGTTTTCCTTTGTTTTGTTTTGTTTGTTCGTTTTGTTGTCGGTTTTTTTTTCTTTTTTGGTCTCATTCACTTGATTTTTTTAAATTTGTTTTGTTTGGGATTTTTTTTTGTTTTGTTTGTTTTGTTTTGTTTGTTTTGTTTTGTTTGTGTGTGTGTGTGTGTGTGTGTGTGTGTGTGTTTCTTGTGCGAAGGCGTGTGTGTGTGTTGGGGAAGGGGGGGGGGGGGGGCAAATTCTGAACACTGGTGTCACCAAACACATGCTATTGTTCAATTGAGACCGTTCCCTTCTATAGATGCAAAGGAACACTACGTTAATCCCCTTCCCATTCAAGGCATCCCGAGATGACCCTTGTTCACAAGATGGGCCGAATGAAATTTGCTTCAAACCAAGAATACGACTGTCATGAGAGAAATTCTTACATGAATTTTCCACAAGATAAGATCTGAACAAGTGTGTATGAAAAGGTGCCAGGCATAGGAAGAAATAAAAATACATGAAAAAAAATCATAAATTTAAAAAAAATTAAATTGAGCTTTTATATAGCGCAATATCCACTAAATGTGCTCAAAGGGCTTTACAAGGGGTCCCTGGTAAACAGCAACATTTAACATGTAGGACGGGACATGCCGCCTGTTAGACGATATTACAATTTTTCGGACAAAGACAACGCTGTTAACGGCCAGGTACTCGTTTTACACTTGAGTACGGTGAGAGAATGTGAGTAAAGAGTCTTTTCCAATGACTCAACTATGCGCCGAGCGAGGCTCGAACCCAGGACCTTCCGATCCGAAAGCGAGTGTCATACCACAAACCACATAGCCGCACAAATCATCCCAAAAAATCATCTACTTTGACCGGCCGGTCCAGGTCGACTGAATTATTGGGATGGTTTTATTTCATGTATTTTTCTTGATTGCTATGTTTGACACCTTTTCTTACACACTTGTTCAGAAAAGTGAGTGGAGCAGGCACGAATGTTGGTAACAACAAGAGATGAAGTGAGTAGAAAAGTGCCAGTAGACAATAGAGAATAACATTTTTTTCGCGGCGGTGGTGGGTGGGGTTTGAACCCGCGACCTTATTGGTACGACAACTCCGCCTGGCCGGTGAAGCGTGACTCTACCGTATGAGCGTGAATAGCCGGCCAGGCGGAGTTGTCGTACCAATAAGGTCGCGGGTTCAAAGCCTTTTCCAAGGAATCAATCAACTTTGCGCCGCGCACAGCGGGACTCGAACCCAGGGCATACAATTCAGAAGCCGCCTGTCACACCATAAGATCACAAAGCCGTAAACTGTGTACTGAATGACTATTTCTTCTTTAAAATAAACTCATGTTTTCGAGCCAAACTAAAAACTAAACAAAAACAAAAACAACAACAAACCCACCAAAAAACAGGCGTTTCGTCAGAGTGAAGCGAAGCCAGCAAGCCCCCACCATAAGCCAATCTGTCAGGCCAAACTCCATTTACAAGGCCATTTACTCCGATGTAGAAAACAAACTCGATTTCTGCCGGAGCCATTTGCTATATTAAGCTAACATAATGGTCGCCTCACTCTGGCCCAAATCAGATTAGCCTCTCATGGCGTTTCTCATTGCAAATAGTTTTGCCACCTCCTTACACCCGACTTCACACCCCCCTCCCCCCCACCTTTTTTTCACCCCCCCCCCCACCCACCCACCCCGCCGGCCCCTTTCAGAACAGTTCTTTTATTTTACTTTATCATTTGGCGACGTCTCTCTTAGTCTGAGACGGGGAAAAGAGAAAAGAGGACTTAATATAAAGGGGAGTCTATTCGGGGTTTTTAAAACAAATATA
>NC_088372.1:39163758-39168758 GCF_034508935.2 Berghia stephanieae
ATCAGGCCATAAATGTTTAAGGTTTCACAAAGTTTTGTGTGTTGGTATGTTATATCCCGCGGGCGGATGTTGTGAATATTGTAGCCAAACGCATACGATCAATATGAAAAGGACGTTTTCAGAGAGAGTTAGATAGATAGATAGATAGATAGAGAGAGAGAGAGAGAATTTGAGCGTGTGTATTAATTTGTGTGTGTGTGTGTAGGTGTGTGTGTGGGGGTGGGTGTGAGTGTATGTGTGTGTGTGTGGGTGTGTGTGTGTGTGTGTGTGGGTGTGTGTGTGTGTGGGTGTGTGTGTGTGTGTGTGGGTGTGTGTGTGTGTGTGTTTACGTGCTTGCGTGCGCGTCAATGTGGACAAATTTCCCCACGAAGCTATTTTCGTCTGGATCAATGGCTTCCCCGTTTTTGAAATCTTAATTAAAAATGTGGATTCTGTCTTCATTCACGGCAGGCGCCGATCGGGTGTTACCGCCATTGCCATTCGTAGGGGAGAACCAGAAGCTCCAAAACAATGAATCAAAAGGTTGAAAATAATCAAAGTTATGAAATGTTGGTTCCATAGGCTAAATTTGGCTTTCAGCGCATAGTTGATTCCTTGGAAAGGACACGTTGTTCAGATGAGTAGTACATGGTTTCATATAGGACTGTAACCACATGCCAAAATGAATAAATGAAAGGGATGAAGATGATCAAAGTTTTGAAATTTTAGTTCCATGGGCTAAATCGAAACGGATCCAATCCATCGGTATAACACAATAAATCTGTCTTATGGTTGGGATTTATGACGGCAGATTTTATCATTATCATTATTATTATTATTATTATTATTATTATTATTATTATTATTATTATTATATTATTATTATTATTATTATTATTATTATTATTATTATTATTATTATTATTATTATTATATTATTATTATTATTATTATTATTATTATTATTATTTATTATTATTATTATTGCCATTATCATTATTATTAGGAAAACACTGAGCATTTATAAAGCACAATATCCACATAAAGATATGAAGTGAATAGAAAAGTGCCAGAAGACAATAGAGAATAAAAATTTTTCGCGGCGGTGGTGGGGTTTGAACCTGCGACCTTATTGGTACGACAACTCCGCCTGGCAGGTGAGAGCGTGGCTCTACCGTGTGAGCTATCCACGAACACAAAATATTCGTTTCAAACTCAAAGTCATTACTAGATCCCTCTCTCACCCACTTCTTGAGACCGCCGATTCGTTCGTACACCACCATCGCGAATAATTTTGACCAGCAGTTAAGCTTAATAGCCAATATTCTCAACACAAACATATAACATAGAAACGATTAAGACATTGAGTATGCTCCGGTGTATGGGGTGAATTTTTAATTCAGAAAAGTGAGTGGAGCAGGCACTTATGTTGGTAACAACAAGATATGAAGTGAATAGAAAAGTGCCAGAAGACAATAGAGAATAAAAATTTTTCGCGGCGGTGGTGGGGTTTGAACCTGCGACCTTATTGGTACGACAACTCCGCCTGGCAGGTGAGAGCGTGGCTCTACCGTGTGAGCTATCCACGAACACAAAATATTCGTTTCAAACTCAAAGTCATTACTAGATCCCTCTCTCACCCACTTCTTGAGACCGCCGATTCGTTCGTACACCACCATCGCGAATAATTTTGACCAGCAGTTAAGCTTAATAGCCAATATTCTCAACACAAACATATAACATAGAAACGATTAAGACATTGAGTATGCTCCGGTGTATGGGGTGAATTTTTAATTCAGAAAAGTGAGTGGAGCAGGCACTTATGTTGGTAACAACAAGATATGAAGTGAATAGAAAAGTGCCAGAAGACAATAGAGAATAAAAATTTTTCGCGGCGGTGGTGGGGTTTGAACCTGCGACCTTATTGGTACGACAACTCCGCCTGGCAGGTGAGAGCGTGGCTCTACCGTGTGAGCTATCCACGAACACAAAATATTCGTTTCAAACTCAAAGTCATTACTAGATCCCTCTCTCACCCACTTCTTGAGACCGCCGATTCGTTCGTACACCACCATCGCGAATAATTTTGACCAGCAGTTAAGCTTAATAGCCAATATTCTCAACACAAACATATAACATAGAAACGATTAAGACATTGAGTATGCTCCGGTGTATGGGGTGAATTTTTAATTCAGAAAAGTGAGTGGAGCAGGCACTTATGTTGGTAACAACAAGATATGAAGTGAATAGAAAAGTGCCAGAAGACAATAGAGAATAAAAATATCCACATAACATGCTCAAAGGTCCCCTGCCACAGCAACACGTAGAACAAGACATGACACCTGTTAGGCGATATTATTTTATTCTTTTAGACAGAGACAGTGTTGTTAACAAATCACTGCCCTGAGCAACTGGACTCGAACTCTGGACCTTCCAATTCGAAGGCGAGTGTCATACCAGTAGAAGACAGAAAAAAAGGTTGTTCCTCTCATTTTCCCACCGTACTCAGGTGTAAAATAAGCACCTTGACGTTAACAACGTTGTCTAATTTCGGACAACGATGTAATATTAATCGCCTGACAAGCGTCATGTCTCGTCCTACATGTTACATGTTGCTATTGACAGGGGATCCCTTGTAAATCGCTTTCAGCACATTTTGTGGATATTGAGCTAAATCAATTCTATAAGATTGAATGAAATTGACGTCACTCGGGTCTTTGTTATTGTTTTATTTTTATTTATTTATTTTTTTTTTGCGTTAATGAGTAATTCCCACCAAACTATTAACCAGACTATAAACGTTTAAGGTTACACACAGTTTTGTGTGTTGGTTCGTTATATTTCCGGATGGCAATGTTGTGAGTTTCTTAGCCATGCGCATACTATCTATAGTTTTTTTTGTATTACGCCAGTGTGATGACCCACCAGTGTGATGACCCACCAGTGTGATGACCCAATAGTGTGATGACCCACCAGTGTGATGACCCACCAGTATGATGAACCACCAGTATGATGACCCACCAGTATGATGACCCACCAGTGTGATGACCCACCAGTATGATGACCCACAACTGTGATGACCCACCAGTGTGATGACCCACCAGTGTGATGACCCACCAGCGTGATGACCCATCAGTGTGATGACCCACCAGTGTAATGACCCACCAGTGTGATGACCCACCAGTATGATGACCCACCAGTGTGATGACCCACCAGTGTGATGACCCACCAGTGTGATGACCCACCAGTGTGATGACCCACCAGTGTGATGACCCAACAGTATGATGACGCACCAGTATGATGACCCACCAGCGTGATGACCCACTACTGTGATGACCCACCAGTGTGATGACCCGCCAGTGTGATGACCCACTACTGTAATGACCCAACAGTATGATGACCCACCAGTGTGATGACCCACCAGTGCAATGACCCACTACTGTGATGACCCACCAGTATGATGACCCACCAGTGTGATGACCCAGAAGTATGATGACCCACCAGTGTGATGACCCACCAGTATGATGACCCACCAGTATGATGACCCACCAGTGTGATGACCCACCAGTGTGATGACCCAGAAGTATGATGACCCACCAGTATGATGACCCACCAGTGTGATGACCCACCAGTGTGATGACCCACCAGTATGATGACCCACCAGTGTGATGACCCACCAGTGTGATAACCCACCAGTGTGATGACCCACCAGTGTGATGATCCACCAGTGTGATGACCCACCAGTGTGATGACCCACCAGTGTGATGACCCACCAGTATGATGACCCACCAGTGTGATGACCCACCAGTGTGATGACCCACCAGTGTGATGACCCACTACTGTGATGACCCACCAGTGTGATGACCCACCAGTGTGATGACCCACTACTGTGATGACCCACCAGTATGATGACCCACCAGTGTGATGACCCATCAGGATGATGACCCACCAGGATGATGACCCACCAGTGTGATGACCCACCAGTGTAATGACCCACCAGTGTGATGACCCACCAGTGTGATGACCCACCTGCGTACAAGAGAAGTCTGGAACAATCTGTCCGTCCTTGAATGGCAGCTTTCATGAGAGCGGTCATTCCAAGCCGATTTGCCTGGTCAATCCGAATCCCTTTGAAGTCTTGGAGTAGAAACCGGACGGTACTCGTGTGGCCTGGACACAGGAAGGTAGGGGGGAGAGATGGGGGGGGGGGGTTAATTAGTTGGCAATGGCGGCATCTTACTTAGAGATCAAAGAAGCAGAAAACAAGAGGATTATTTCGATGATTGACACGAGGATGGGCCGTGAACGAGAGAAAGAGGAGGGGATGGGGGGGGGGGGGGGGGGAATTTTACTTCAGGTTTTACATAGGGGAGGGTCCACTGAACGTGCTCAAAGCGCTTTACAGATGGTCCCTGACCAACTGCAACACGAAACGTGTAGAATTGGAAATGACGCCTGTTAGGCGATGCTTCATTTTTTTTCGACCGAGACAACGCTGTTAACGGCCAGGTACTCATTTTACATCTGAGTACGATGAGAGAATGGGAGTAAAGAGCCTTTTCCAAGCACTCAACTATTTGACTATTGAGGCTCGAACCCAAGACCTTCAGATCCGAAAGTGAGTGTCATAGCGCGAGACCGCATACATAGCGACAAATAAAGAGGGAAAGAGAAAGGGGGGGGGGGGGGGAGTCAGTTATTAATAATTAGTCATTATTATGAGTTACTATTAATCATATTAATAATAATAGTAGTAATCACAATTATGATAATAATAATAATAATAATAATAATAATAATAATAATAATAATAATAATAATAATAATAATAATAATAATAATAATGATGATGATGATGATGATGATGATGATGATGATGATGATGATGATGATGATGATGATGATGATGATGATAATGATAACAGTAACAACAATTATGACGATGATGGTATTGAATGATATATTGAAAATGGTAACGAATCATGCATTGCTTCATTCGTGTCCTTCAATAGTTATTAAAA
>NC_088372.1:39181258-39201258 GCF_034508935.2 Berghia stephanieae
GCCGAGATGAGGGTCATTTTAATCAGTCGATATTTGAAGGACGAGCTTTCTGCCCAAAATTTTAGTTCGTGGGAGGTTTATTTGTCAGAATACTGCAGCCCGGGAACTGGATCGAAATTTCCATCACAGGAGTGGAAGACTTTTGTCATGTACAATGTTTGCACTTGTATCGTTTTTCGGCATTGAGTTGACACGACTTTAGGCGTGCTATTATCAAGAACGTGTGGCGCCGTCAACAAATGCAAGTTCAAACATTATATTACTACACCTCCGATTGAATAATTACAGCAAAGATTACTATGGAATAAATTCAGAAATTGTCTGTTTATTTATTGAAATGTTTAATTAAGAGAAAACAAACGCTTTGATTGTATTCTTACGCGTCTAAGTATGTCATAGAGATGAAAAGAAATAGTAAATAATCATCGATTATTTCCCTTAGTTTGTCGTCTGCAATCTGTGTTATGAAAGTTCAAGGCCTCAAAAAAGTAGTCCCCCTCGTTGTTACGTTTCTAATAAGGAAGCGTGCATTGGTGGGGCATGAATATGACGTTTGAGATTTCGCTGTTAATGTTTTGTGGTGTCACGGATTGGGACCTTGTAAGTTTTCAAAGAAAAGATCGTTTGCGTCAAAACTTCAATGACATTTAAAGAAAAAAATAACCCAATGACATCACAATTATGAATTTCGAAAGTTTATATCTTAAAATAATTTGATTTCCTTTTGTTTAATGGATGCACTAATACCGACCCATATTACGGTCCGACATGGACACTTGTCACGGCACTATTTTGGTTTAAACAATATTCATCACTACCATTAATTGCTATAGATGCGTCACATATGTGATATTTCTTCAAAACTCATGCATTATATCCAATACAACTTCCAAATGCAACTTATATGCAATATACAATCCAAAATCTCAATATAATCATTCCAACATTCAAATCACATATGTCTATTCAAAATCATAGAGATTCAATTAACATATTCAAACTTCCAATGCCATTGATACCATTCAAATCCATTAGACGCCAAATAAATATCCCAATTCAATAATTTCCCATATTCAATATAGTCCATATAAACTATTCTCAACATCCAAATTAAATCTATGACTACACATCATTTCTCCAAGACTTGCCACAATATAAGATGTCCATATTGACTAACACATATTCTCAAGACATTCCAAATTGACTGTCCCATATTGACTAACAACATTTCCAAGAATTCCAATATAGACTCCCAATTGACTACAATCATCCAAGAATCCAATAAATCTTCCCATTACTAAAATCTATCAACTTCCAATAAAATCCCTATTGATACAATTTCTCCAGATCCACAATATATGTCCCATATCTACACATTCCCAAATCCATGATAATCATTGACTACACATTAATTCCCATATAATGCCCTATTGACTAACCATATTCAACATTCCAATGATCTGTCCTATTGCACATTTTTCAAGACTCCAAAATATATGCCCATTCTAACACTCATTTAACATCTATATAATACTCTAGACTACATATTCAATTGCACAATATAATTCCATATTCTACAACACATTCAGACATCCACATATATGACTGTCCCATATGACACACTCATTTCCAAAATCCATATGATACTGCCATATTACTAACTACATCTGTGATTAAACATTCCAAAATATAGATGACTGTCCCATATTGACTAACACATCATTTACTCAAGAGCATATAAGATGACTGTCCCATATTGACTAACACATCATTTCTCCAAGACATTGCCACAATATAGATGACTGTCCCATATTGACTAAACACATCATTCTCTCCAAGACATTGCCACAATATAGATGACTGTCCATATTGATAACACATCATTTCTCCAAGACATTGCCAAATATAGATGACTTCCCATATTGACTAACACATCATTTCTCCAAGACATTGCCAAATATAGATGACTGTCCCAAATTGACTAACACATCATTTCTCAAGACATTGCCACAATAGATGACTGTCCCATATTGACTAACACATCATTTCTCCAAGACATTGCCACAATATAGATGACTGTCCCATATTGACTAACACATCATTTCTCCAAGACATGCCCAATATAGATGACTGTCCCATATTGACTAACACATATTTCTCCAAGACATTGCCAAATATAGATGACTGTCCCATATTGACTAACACATCATTTCTCAAGACATTGCCATATAGATGACTGTCCCATATTGACTAACACATCATTTCTCCAAGACATTGCCAAATATAGATGACTGTCCATATTGACTAACACTCATTTCTCCAAGACATTGCCACAATATAGATGACTGTCCATATTGACTAACACATCATTTCTCCAAGACATTGCCACAATATAGATGACTGTCCCATATTGACTAACACATCATTTCTCCAAGACATTGCCACAATTAGATGACTGTCCCATATTGACTAACACATATTCTCCAAGACATTGCCACAATATAATGACTGTCCCATATTGACTAACACATCATTTCTCCAAGACATTCCACAATATAGATGACTGTCCCATATTGACTAACACATCATTTCTCAAGACATCCCACAATAAGATGACTGTCCCATATTGACTAACACATCATTTCTCCAAGACATCCACAATATAGATGACTGTCCCATATTGACTAACACATCATTTCTCCAAGACATCCACAATATAGATGACTGTCCATATTGACTAACACATCATTTCTCCAAGACATTGCCACAATATAGATGACTGTCCCATATTGACTAACACATCATTTCTCCAAGACATCCCAAATATAGATGACTGTCCCATATTGACTAACACATCATTTCTCAAGACATGCCACAATATAGATGACTGTCCCATATTGACTAACACATCATTTCTCCAAGACATTGCCACAATATAGATGACTGTCCCATATTGACTAACACATCATTTTCTCCAAGACATTGCCCACAATATAGATGACTGTCCCTATTGACTAACACATCATTTCTCCAAGACATTCCCCACAATATAGATGACTGTCCCATATTGACTAACACATCATTTCTCCAAGACATTGCCACAATATAGATGACTGTCCCATATTGACTAACACATCATTTCTCCAAGACATTGCCACAATATAGATGACTGTCCCATATTGACTAACACATCATTTCTCCAAGACATTGCCACAATATAGATGACTGTCCCATATTGACTAACACATCATTTCTCCAAGACATTGCCACAATATAGATGACTGTCCCATATTGACTAACACATCATTTCTCCAAGACATGCCCACAATATAGATGACTGTCCCATATTGACTAACACACATCATTTCTCCAAGACATTCCCCACAATATAGATGACTGTCCCATATTGACTACACATCATTTCTCTCCAAGACTGCCACAAATAGATACAGTCCCATATGACTAACACATCATTTCTCCAAACATCCCACAATATAGAGACTGTCCCATATTGACTAACACTCTTTCTCCAAGACATTGCCACAATATAAATGACTGTCCCATATTGACTAACACATCATTTCTCCAAGACATTGCCATAATATATAGATGACTGTCCCATATTGACTAACACATCATTTCTCCAAGACATCCCACAATATAGATGACTGTCCCATATTGACTAACATCATCATTTCTCCCAAAACATGCCACAATATAATACTGTCCATATTGACTAACACATCATTCTCCAAGACATTGCCAAATATAGATGACTGTCCCATATGACTAACAAATCATTTCTCCAAGACATTGCCACAGTATAGATGACTGTCCCATATTGACTAACACATCATTTCTACCAAGACATGCCACAATATAGATACTGTCCCTATTGACTAACACATCATTTCTCCAGAACATTGCCACAATATAAATGACTGTCCCATATTGACTAACACATCATTTCTCCAAGACATTGCCACAATATAGATGACTGTCCATTGACTAACACATCATTTCTCCAAGACATCCACAATATAGATGACTGTCCCATATTGACTAACACAATCATTTCTCCAAGACATTGCCAAATATATAGATGACTGTCCCATATTGACTAACACATCATTTCTCCAAGACATCCCCACAATATAGATGACTGTCCCATATTGACTAACACATCATTTCTCCAAGACATTCCACAATATAGATGACTGTCCCATATTGACTAACACATCATTTTCTCCAAGACATTGCCACAATATAGATGACTGTCCCATATTGACTAACACATCATTTCTCCAAGACATCCCCACAATATAGATGACTGTCCCATATTGACTAACACATCATTTCTCCAAGACATTCCAAATATAGATGACTGTCCCATATTGACTAACACATCATTTCTCCAAGACATTGCCACAATATAGATGACTGTCCCATATTGACTAACACATCATTTCCCAAGACATTGCCACAATATAGATGACTGTCCCATATTGACTAACACATCATTTCTCCAAGACATCCCCACAATATAGATGACTGTCCCATATTGACTAACACATCATTTCTCCAAGACATTGCCCAAAAAGATGACTGTCCATATTGACTAACACATCTTTCTCCAAGACATGCCACATATAGAGACTGTCCCATATTGACTAACACATCATTTCTCCAAGACATTGCCAAAATATAGATGACTGTCCCATATTGACTAACACATCATTTCTCTAAGACATTGCCACCATATAGATGACTGTCCCATATTGACTAACACACATCTTCTCCAAGAAACATTCCCACAATATAGATGACTGTCCCATATTGACTAACACATCATTTCTCAAGACATTCCACAATATAGATGACTGTCCCATATTGACTAACACATCATTTCTCCAAGACATTCCGCCACAATATAGATGACTGTCCCATATTGACTAACACATCATTTCCAAGACATGCCCACAATAATTAGATGAACTTTCCCATATTGTACTAACTACAATCATTTCTCCAAGACATCCACAATATAGATGACTGTCCCATATTGACTAACACATCATTTCTCCAAGACATTCGCCACAATATAGATGACTGTCCCATATTGACTAACACATCATTTTCCAAGAGACATTGCCACATATATAGATGACTGTCCCATATTGACTAACACATCATTTCTCCAAGACATTGCCACAATATAGATGACTGTCCCATATTGACTAACACATCATTTCTCCAAGACATTGCCACAATATAGATGACTGTCCCATATTGACTAACACATCATTCTCCATCCAAATAGAACTTCCCATTACAAACATAGTTCTCCAAGACATTCGCCAATATAATACTGTCTATTGAAACACATCATTTCTCCAAGACATTGCCACAATATAGATGACTGTCCCATATTGACTAACACATCATTTCTCCAAGACATTGCCACAATATAGATGACTGTCCCATATTGACTAACACATCATTTCTCCAAGACATTGCCATAATATAGATGACTGTCCCATATTGACTAACACATCATTTCTCCAAGACATTGCCACAATATAAGATGACTGTCCCATATTGACTAACACATCATTTCTCCAAGACATCCCACAATATAGATACTTCCCATATTGACTAACACATAATTTCTCCAAGACATCCCCATAATATAGATGACTGTCCCATATTGACTAACACTACATCATTTCTCCAAGACATCCCCACAATATAAATGACTGTCCCATATTGACTAACACATCATTTCTCCAAGACATGCCCCACAATATAGATGACTGTCCCATATTGACTAACACATCATTTCTCCAAGACATTGCCACAATATAGATGACTGTCCCATATTGACTAACACATCATTTCTCCAAGACATTGCCACAATTAGATGACTGTCCCATATTGACTAAACACATCATTTCTCCAAGACATCCCACAATATAGATGACTGTCCCATATTGACTAACACATCATTTCCCAAGACATTGCCACAATATAGATGACTGTCCCATATTGACTAACACATCATTTCTCCAAGACATTGCCACAATATAGATGACTGTCCCATATTGACTAACACATCATTTCTCCAAGACATTGCCACAATATAGATGACTGTCCCCATATTCTCAAACACATCATATCTTTCTCCAAGACATTGCCACAATATAGATGACTGTCCCATATTGACTAACACATCATTTCTCCAAGACATTGCCACAATATAGATGACTGTCCCTATGACTAAAATTTCGACATGACTAATGTGCTCCATATTGCATAACATCATTTCTCCAAGACATTGCCACAATATAGATGACTGTCCCATATTGACTAACACATCATTTCTCCAAGACATTCCACAATATAGATGACTGTCCCATATTGACTAACACATCATTTCTCCAAGACATTGCCACAATATAGATGACTGTCCCATATTGACTAACACACATTTCTCCAAGACATTGCCACAATTTAGATGACTGTCCATATTGACTAACACTCATTTCTCCAAGACATTGCCACAATATAGATGACTGTCCCATATTGACTAACACTACTCATTTCTCCAAGACATTGCCACAATATAAATGACTGTCCCATATTGACTATCACATCATTTCTCCAAGACATTGCCACAATATAGATGACTGTCCCATATTGACTAACACATCATTTCTCCAAGACATTGCCACAATATAGATGACTGTCCCATATTGACTAACACATCATTTCTCCAAGACATTGCCACAATATAAATGACTGTCCCATATTGACTAACACATCATTTCTCCAAGACATTGCCACAATATAGATGACTGTCCCATATTGACTAACACATCATTTCTCCAAGACATTGCCACAATATAGATGACTGTCCATATTGACTAACACATCATTTCTCCAAGACATTGCCACAATATAGATGACTGTCCCATATTGACTAACATAATCATGTTCTCCAAGACATTGCAACAATATAGATGACTGTCCCATATTGACTAACACTCATTTCTCCAAGACATATGTCCACAATATAGATTGACAATGGTCCATATTGACTAACACTCATTTTCCAAGACATTCACAATTAGATGACTGTCCATTGACTAAACATATTTTCCAAGACATTGCCATCAATATAGATGACTGTCCCATATTGACTAAACACATCATTTCTCCAAGACATCCACAATATAGATGACTGTCCCATATTGACTAACACATCATTTCTCCAAGACATTGCCACAATATAGATGACTGTCCCATATTGACTAAACACATCATTTCACCAAGACATTGCCATAATATAGATGACTGTCCCATATTGACTAACACATCATTTCTCCAAGACATCCCACAATATAGATGACTGTCCCATATTGACTAACACATCATTTCTCCAAGACATTGCCACAATATAGATGACTGTCCCATATTGACTAACACATCATTTCTCCTAGACATTGCCACAATATAGATGACTGTCCCATATTGACTAACACATCATTTCTCCAAGACATTGCCATAATATAGATGACTGTCCCATATTGACTAACACATCATTTCTCCAAGACATTGCCACAATATAGATGACTGTCCCATATTGACTAACACATCATTTCCCAAGACATTGCCACAATATAGATGACTGTCCCATATTGACTAACACATCATTTCTCCAAGACATTGCCACAATATAGATGACTGTCCCATATTGACTAACACATCATTTCTCCAAGACATTGCCAAATATAGATGACTGTCCCATATTGACTAACACATCATTTCTCCAAGACATTGCCACAAAATAGATGACTGTCCCATATTGACTAAACACATCATTTCTCCAAGACATTGCCACAATATAGATGACTGTCCCATATTGACTAACACATCATTTCTCTAAGACATTGCCACAATATAGATGACTGTCCCATATTGAATAAAACATCATTTCTCCAAGACATTGCCACAATTAGATGACTGTCCCATATTGACTAACACATCATTTCTCCAAGACATTGCCCACAATATAGATGACTGTCCCATATTGACTAACACATCATTTCTCCAAGACATTCCCACAATAATAGATGACTGTCCCATATTGACTAACACATCATTTCTCCAAGACATTCCACAATATAGATGACTGTCCCATATTGACTAACACATCATTTCTCCAAGACATTGCCACAATATAGATGACTGTCCCATATTGACTAACACATCATTTCTCCAAGACATTGCCACAATATAGATGACTGTCCCATATTGACTAACACATCATTTCTCCAAGACATTGCCACAATATAGATGACTGTCCATATTGACTAACACATCATTTCTCCAAGACATTGCCAAATATAGATGACTGTCCCATATTGACTAACACATCATTTCTCCAAGACATTCCCCACAATATAGATGACTGTCCCATATTGACTAACACATCATTTTCCAAGACATTGCCACAATGTAGATGACTGTCCCATATTGATAACACATCATTTCTCCAAGACATTGCCATAATATAGATGACTGTCCCATATTGACTAACACATCATTTCTCCAAGACATTGCCACAATATAGATGACTGTCCCATATTGACTAACACTACATCATTCCTCCAAGACATTGCCACAATATAGATGACTGTCCATATTGACTAACACTCATCATTTCTCCAAGACATTGCCAAATATAGATGACTGTCCCATATTGACTAACACATCATTTTCCAAGACATGCCACAATATAGATGACTGTCCCATATTGACTAACACACATCATTCTCCAAGACATTGCCACAATATAGATGACTGTCCCATATTGACTAACACATCATTTCTCCAAGACATTGCCACAATATAGATGACTGTCCCATATTGACTAACACATCATTTCTCAAGACATGCCACAATATAGATGACTGTCCCATATTGACTAACACATCATTTCTCCAAGACATTGCCACAATATAGATGACTGTCCCATATTGACTAAACACATCATTTCTCCAAGACATTCCACAATATAGATGACTGTCCCATATTGACTAAACACATCATTTCTCCAAGACATTCGCCACAATATAGATGGACTGTCCCATATTGACTAACACATCATTTCTCCAAGACATGCCACAATTATAGATGACTGTCCCATATTGACTAACACATCATTTCTCAAGACATTGCCACAATATAGATGACTGTCCCATATTGACTAACACATCATTTCTCCAAGACATTGCCACAATATAGATGACTGTCCATATTGACTAACACTATCATTCTCCAAGACATTGCCACAATATAGATGACTGTCCCATATTGACTAACACATCATTTCTCAAGACATTGCCACAATATAGATGACTGTCCCATATTGGACTAACACATCATTTCTCCAAGACATTGCCACAATATAGATGACTGTCCATATTGACTACAACTCATTTCTCCAAGACATTGCCACAATATATAGATGACTGTCCCATATTGACTAACACATCATTTCTCCAAGACATTGCCAAAATATAGATGACTGTCCCATATTGACTAACACATCATTTCTCCAAGACATTGCCACAGTATAAATGACTGTCCCATATTGACTAACACATCATTTCTCCAAGACATGCCACAATATGATGACTGTCCCATATTGACTAACACATCTATTTCTCCAAGACATTGCCACAATATAGATGACTGTCCCATATGACTAACACATCATTTCTCCAAGACATTGCCACAATATAGATGACTGTCCCATATTGACTAACACATCATTTCTCCAAGACATACCACAATATAGATGACTGTCCCATATTGACTAACACATCATTTCTCCAAGACATTGCCATAATATAGATGACTGTCCCATATTGACTAACACATCATTTCTCCAAGACATTGCCACAATATAGATGACTGTCCATATTGACTAACACATCATTCTCCAAGACATTGCCACCAATATAGATGACTGTCCCATATTGACTAACACATCATTTCTCCAAGACATTGCCAAATTAGATGACTGTCCCATATTGACTAACACATCATTTCTCCAAGACATTGCCACAATATAGATGACTGTCCCATATTGACTAACACATCATTTCTCTAAGACATTGCCACAATATAGATGACTGTCCCATATTGACTAACACATCATTTCTCCAAGACATTGCCACAATATAGATGACTGTCCATATTGACTAACACATCATTTCTCCAAGACATCCCACAATATAGATGACTGTCCATATTGACTAACACATCATTTCTCCAAGACTTGCCACAATATAGATGACTGTCCATATTGACTAACACATTCATTTCTCCAAGACATTGCAACAATTTAGATGACTGTCCCATATTGACTAACACATCATTTCTCTAAGACATTGCCACAATATAGATGACTGTCCCATATTGACTAACACATCATTTCTCCAAGACATTGCAACAATATAGATGACTGTCCTATTGACTAAAACATCATTTCTCCAAGACATTGCCACAATATAGATAAGATGACTGTCCATATTGACTAACACATCATTTCTCAAGACATTCCACTATATAGATGACTGTCCCATATTGACTAACACATCATTTCTCCAAGACATTGCCACAATATAGATGACTGTCCATATTGACTAACACATCATTTCTCCAAGACATTGCCACAATATAGATGACTTGTCCCATATTGACTAACACATCATTTCTCCAAGACATTGCCACAATATAGATGACTGTCCATATTGACTAACACATCATTTCTCCAAGACATTGCCACAATATAGATGACTTTCCCATATTGACTAACACATCATTTCTCCAAACATTGCCACAATATAGATGACTATCCCATATTGACTAACACATCATTTCTCCAAGACATTGCCAATATAGATGACTGTCCATATTGACTAACACATCATTTCTCCAAGACATTGCCCACAATATAGATGACTGTCCCATATTGACTAACACATCATTTCTCCAAGACATTGCCACAATATAGATGACTGTCCCATATTGACTAACACATCATTTCTCCAAGACATTGCCACAATATAGATGACTGTCCCATATTGACTAACACATCATTTCTCCAAGACATCCACAATATAGATGACTGTCCCATATTGACTAACACATCATTTCTCCAAGACATTGCCACAATATAGATGACTGTCCCATATTGACTAACACATCATTTCTCCAAGACATTGCCACAATATAGATGACTGTCCCATATTGACTAACACATCATTTCTCCAAGACATTGCCACAATATAGATGACTGTCCCATATTGACTAACACATCATTTCTCCAAGACATTGCCACAATATAGATGACTGTCCATATTGATAACACATCATTTCTCCAAGACATTGCCACAATATAGATGACTGTCCATATTGACTAACACATCATTTCTCCAAGACATTGCCACAATATAGATGACTGTCCCATATTGACTAACACATCATTTCTCCAAGACATTGCCACAATATAGATGACTGTCCCATATTGACTAACACAATCATTTCTCCAAGACATTGCCACAATATAGATGACTGTCCCATATTGACTAACACATCATTTCTCCAAGACATGCCACAATATAGATGACTATCCCATATTGACTAACACATCATTTCTCCAAGACATTGCCACAATATAAATGACTGTCCCATATTGACTAACACATCATTTCTCCAAGACATTTCCACAATATAGATGACTGTCCCATATTGACTAACATCATTTCTCCAAGACATTGCCACATATAGATGACTGTCCATATTGACTAACACATCATTTCTCCAAGACATTGCCATAATATAGATGACTGTCCCATATTGACTAACACATCATTTCTCTAAGACATTGCCACAAATATAGATGACTGTCCATATTGACTAACACATCATTTCTCTAAGACATTGCCACAATATAGATGACTGTCCCATATTGACTAACACATCATTTCTCCAAGACATTCCCCTAACACATCTTTCTCCAAAACATTGCCCAATATGATACTTCCATATTGCTAACACTAACATTTCTCAAGACTGCCAATTATAATGACTGTCCCAAGACATACACATCATTTCCCAAGACATTGCCAAATATAGAACTTCCATATTGACTAACACATCATTTCTCAAGACATTGCCACAATAGATGACTGTCCATATTGACTAACAATCATTTCTCCAAGACATTGCCACAATATAGATGACTGTCCCATATTGACTAACACATCATTTCCCAAGACATTGCCAAATATAGATGACTGTCCCATATTGACTAACACATCATTTCCCAAGATATTGCCATATATAAATGACTGTCCCAAGACTACCACATATTTCCAAGACTGCCAATAAATACTGTCCCAATTCAATAAACTTCATTTCTCAAGACATTGCCACAATATAGATGACTGTCCCATATTGACTAACACATCATTTCTCCAAGACATGCCACAATATAGATGACTGTCCCATTGACTAACACATCATTTCTCCAAGACATTGCCACAATAGTACTGTCCCATATTGACTAACACATCATTTCTCCAAACATTGCACAATATAGATGATGTCCATATTGACTAACCATCATTTCCCAAACATCCCAAATAAATCCATTACAACACTTTTCTCAAGAATGCCCATATATGACTGTCCCATTTCTAACACATCACTCAAGACATTCCATATAAATACTGTCCCATATTACTAACAAATCATTTCTCCAAGACATTGCACAATATATAAGACTGTCCCATATTATAACACATCATTTCTCCAAGACATTGCCACAATATAGATGACTGTCCCATATGACTAACACATCATTTCTCCAAGACATCCACAAATATAATGACTTCCCATAATATAACACAATCATTCTCCAAGACATTGCCACAATATAGATGACTGTCCCATATTGACTAACACATCATTTCTCAAGACATCCACAATATAATGACTGTCCCATATTGCTACAACACATTTCCAAGACTTCCCAAATATAATGACTTCCATATGACTAACAATATTTCCCAATTGACAATAAAATATTCCATATGACTAACCACAATATAGATGACTGTCCCATATTGACTAACACATCATTTCTCCAAGACATTGCCACAATATAGATGACTGTCCATATTGACTAACACATCATTTCTCCAAGACATTGCCACAATATAGATGACTGTCCCATATTGACTAACACATCATTTCTCCAAGACATTGCCAAATATAGATGACTGTCCCATATTGACTAACACATCATTTCTCCAAGACATGCCAAATATAGATGACTGTCCCATATTGACTAACTTCTCCAAGACATTGCCACAAATAGATGACTGTCCCATATTGACTAACACATCATTTCCCAACTCAATATAAGACTTCCCAATTGCTAAAATATTTCTCCAAGACATTCCACATTAAGACTGCCCATATTGACTAACACATATTTCTCAAGACATTGCCAAATATAGATGTCCATTTGACAACACATCATTTCTCCAAGCATCCACATATAGTGCTGTCCCATATTGACTAACACATCATTTCCAAGAGCCAAATAGATTTGTCATATTCTCAACATTTCCCAAAATTGCCCATATGACTCCATATTCTAAACATCATTTAAATTCCAAATAAATATTCCCATAGACACACATATTCTTCAAACATTCCCAATATGATGACTGTCCCATATTGACTAACACATCATTCTCAAGACATCCACAATATAGATGACTGTCCATATTGACTAACCATATTTCCAACATGCCAAATAAGATGACTGTCCCATATTGACTAACACATCATTCTCCAAGACATAAATATAATGACTGCCCATATCTAACACACATTTAAGACTGCCAATAAGAACTTCCCAACTAACAATCATTCTCAAGACATTGCCAAATATGATGACTCCCATATTACTAACAATCATTAAGACTTCACAATAATACTTCCCATATGACAACACATCTTCCCAAGACATCCACATTAAGATGCCCAATTGATACACATATTTCCAAGACATTGCCAAATTAGATGACTGTCCATATTGACAACACATCATTTCTCAAGACATTGCCAAATATAGATGACTGTCCCTATTGACTACCATATTCTCAGACATTGCACAATAAATGTCATATTCAAACATCCTAAGACTGCCAAATAAATACTCTCCCAATTGCCAAAAATATTCCCAATTGACTAACATATTCCCAAGACATTGCCAAATAATCTGTCCAAGACTAACAAATATTTCCAATTGCCACAATATAGACTGTCCCAATGACAACACATCATTTAAGACTTCCATATATAAGACTTCCATATGACTACACATCATTTTCAAGACATGCCAATTAGATACTTCCCATATTGACTAAACACATTCCCAAGAATTGCCACATATAGATGACTACCCATTTCAAACATATTTCCCAAAATTGCCCAATATAAGACTGTCCCATATGACTTACCACAAAAATTTCCCAAACATTCCCAAATATGATGTCCCATACTAACAATTATTCTCCATTGCCACAATATAATTAGTCCCATATTATAAACTCATTTCTCAAACATCAATAAGACTGCCCATATTGACTAACACATATTTCTAAACACACATATTACTCCATATTGACAACAATCATCTTCCAAGACATCCACAATATTTCTGTCCAATTGACTAACAATCTTTCTCCAAGACTTGCCACATATTAAGACTTCCCATATATAACACTCATTCTCCAAACATCCCATTTAAGACTGCCCATATGACTAACACACATTTCTCCAAGAATGCCACAATATAGATGACTGTCCCATATTGACTAACACATCATCTCAAGAATTGCACAATATAGTGACTGTCCATATTGACTAACACATCATTTCTCCAAGACATTGCCACAATATAGATGACTGTCCCATATTGACTAACACATCATTTCTCCAAGACTTGCCACAATATAGATGACTTCCCATATTGACTAACACATCATATTCTCAAGACATTGCCACAATATAGATGACTGTCCCATATTGACTAACACATCATTTCTCCAAGACATTGCCACAATATAGAGACTGTCCATATTGACTAACACATCATTTCTCCAAGACATTCCACAATATAGATGACTGTCCATATTGACTAACACATCATTTCTCCAAGACATTGCCAAATATAGATGATGCCCAATTGACTAACACATCATTTCTCCAAACATTGCCACAATATAGATGACTGTCCCATATTGACTAACACATCATTTCTCAAGACATTGCCACAATATAGATGACTGTCCATATTGACTAACACATCATTTCTCCAAGACATTGCCACAATATAGATGACTGTCCATATGACTAACAATCATTCTCCAAGACATTGCAAACAAGACATTGCCACAATATAGATGACTGTCCCATATTGACTAACACATCATTTCTCCAAGACATTGCCACAATATAGATGACTGTCCCATTTTGACTAACACATCATTTCTCCTCCAAGACATTGCCACAATATAGATGACTGTCCCATATTGACTAACACATCATTTCTCCAAGACATTGCCACAATATAGATGACTGTCCCATATTGACTAACACATCATTTCTCCAAGACATTGCCACAATATAGATGACTGTCCCATATTGACTAACACATCATTTCTCCTCCAAGACATTGCCACAATATAGATGACTGTCCCATATTGACTAACACTACATCATTTCTCCAAGACATCCCCACAATATAGATGACTGTCCCATATTGACTAACACATCATTTCTCCAAGACATTGCCACAATATAGATGACTGTCCCATATTGACTAACACATCATTTCTCCAAGACATTGCCACAATATAGATGACTGTCCCATATTGACTAACACATCATTTCTCCAAGACATCCCCACAATATAGATGACTGTCCCATATTGACTAACACATCATTTCTCCAAGACATTGCCACAATATAGATGACTGTCCCATATTGACTAACACATCATTTCTCCAAGACATTGCCACAATATAGATGACTGTCCCATATTGACTAACACATCATTTCTCCAAGACATTGCCACAATAAAGATGACTGTCCCATATTGACTAACACATCATTTCTCCAAGACATTGCCACAATATAGATGACTGTCCCATATTGACTAACACATCATTTCTCCAAGACATTGCCACAATATAGATGACTGTCCCATATTGACTAACACATCATTTCTCCAAGACATTCCCACAATATAGATGACTGTCCCATATTGACTAACACATCATTTCTCCAAGACATCCCCAAAATATAGATGACTGTCCCATATTGAGTAACACATCATTTCTCCAAGACATTGCCACAATATAGATGACTGTCCCATATTGACTAACACATCATTTCTCCAAGACATTGCCACAATATAGATGACTGTCCCATATTTACTAACACATCATTTCTCCAAACATTGCCATAATAGTGATGACTGTCCCATATTGACTAACACATCATTTCTCCAAGACATTGCCATAATATATAGATGACTGTCCCATATTGACTAACACATCATTTCTCCAAGACATCCCCACAATATAGATGACTGTCCCATATTGAGTAACACATCATTTCTCCAAGACATTGCCACAATATAGATGACTGTCCCATATTGACTAACACATCATTTCTCCTCCAAGACATTGCCACAATATAGATGACTGTCCCATATTGACTAACACATCATTTCTCCTCCAAGAAATTGCCACAATATTCCATACGCTACTAATCGCATAAAAACTCTTAAAAGATTGGACGTCAAGGTAGAGCTTCTAGGAAGTCCCAGGTTTGAGAGGTTTTGACACAAAATGAGGGTCATTTTAATCGAGTGACATTGGAGCTACTTTTCTTGCCCAAATCTAAAAGAAATGTGTCAAGTTTGATTGACATTCGGAGGTTGACAGAGCTGTTCTTAAATGCGTCAATAAATAATTACGAGACTTGCTGAGAAACCTCGAGAAGATGCAGCAAGCTTCGATTCGAGATATGAGCCAAAATTGAAGATAAAGTGTTTCCCATAGCAACAAATTTTATTCAGAAAAAAAATCATAACTTGGGTTCTAATAGACATAGAAAGAAAATTTAAAGTGGTAAATGATCAGAAAGATGTGGTCTACACCACTGGTAGATAACTCAATTTATGAAATTTGGGCATCTTTCTGGGTTTTCTCAGCCAGCCAAACAACTGTTTAGAAAACTGGGTGAGTCTTGTAAATGTTAATTAGCTGTAAAGCCACCCTCGACCCGGAAGTAAACAAAGTTTGTTGACACGAAAGAAGGAGATGTCCAATTCAACTAAAAGCATTGTAGGCGTACCTACTTATAAGCCCATCATGACATGACAGACTAATGTGTGCTCGGTAACGCGTCCACTTTCTACCCTCTATCGCCTTTTGTTATTATCGGAGAGAGATGGGGAGATCGATACCTTCGGATAATTAATATCGGTAATGTATTAAGTATCGGGCATTTTACTATCTTAGTATCGATCCTTACTATAATGCCTACGGATAAATAATATGGGTAATGTATTAAGTATCGGGTGTTCTAGTATCGGGTATTTTAGTATCGATACTTACTATACTACGGACGAATAATATCGGTAATGTAATAATAATAATAATAATAATAATACACATTTATATAGCGCTCATTCTCGTGTAAAACACAAGCTCTGGGCACTTTACAATATAAATATCAATTTTAAGTGAAAAAATAAAAAAATAAAATAATAACAACAATAACAATTCATAGCCAAATCAAGGATTCATATAGAGTCAAGAAAAACAAATACAGTAAAAATGTGTCTTGAGATTCTTTTTAAAAGTAGGTAAAGACTTGCACTCCCTCAGACCACGTGGTAGTTCATTCCAAATCTTGGGGCCGAAACAAACAAACGATTTATCACCAAATTTTGTTCTTGATCTTTTTTCCGAAATTTTCGTTTGGTCATTACATGATCTTAAAGTGTAATTTTCAAATTTACACATGACCACGTGATCTGTGAGATATGCCGGTGCTATACCAGCCAAACACTTATAAACAAGACACGCTGCTTTGTAATATGTGCGCTTTTCAATGGGCAACGAGTGGAGAGAGGCCAACAAAGGGTTGCATGATCAAATTTTTTTTTTGCCAAAAACTAATCTTGCTGCACTGTTTTGCAGTAGTTGCAATTGTTTAATAGAAGCCTGAGGCAAGTTGACAAGCAGCGAGTTACAATAGTCTAGTTTCGAAAAAATGAGGGAAACAACCAATGTTTTACATGTTCCAATTGCAATATACTGACGGATCGAACTGATTTTCTTCAATTGAAAGTATAAAGATTTACAGAGAGCAGAAATGTGAGCTGACATTTTCATTTCTGAATCAAAATTGACACCCAAATTTTTCACAGTCTTTGAAACTTTGATCTTTTCACCCCCAATCAACACCTCAAGACCATCATTCACCTTCAACTGCCCTCTATTTCCCACAATCATCACTTCTGTTTTTGACTCATTCATTTTCAACTTGTTTGCATCCATCCACTCTTTCACATCCGTCACACATTCTTCCACACGTTTCACAATATTTTCGAGATTTTTAGTTTTATCAGTAGCATAAAGTTGCGTATCATCTGCATAGAGATGATAGCGCAGCCCATGACCAGTGATGACATTAGATAATGGAGAAGTATACAAAACAAAAAGAATTGGACCCAAAACAGAGCCTTGAGGAACACCAAAAGACAATGTATGTTGACGAGAAAGTTTATCTAAAATCATAACCTGTTGCTTTCTGCCATCTAAATAAGATTCAAACCACTGCAAGACAGTCCCAGACAAGCCAAAGGTTATATTAAGTCGTTTAATGAGAATACCGTGATCAATAGTATCAAACGCCGCCGAAAGATCTAACAATGTCAGAAGAGAAACAGAACCTTTATCTAAAACATCAAGCAAATCACTCGCAACACAGCACAGAGCAGTTTCTGTGCTGTGGTAAGAACGATAAGCTGACTGAAATAATTCCCATAGATTGTTTTCATGGAGATGTTGTGAAAGACGTCTGAGTACAACTTTTTCAAGGATTTTAGAAAGAAATGGCAGATTTGAGACGGGACGGTATTTACTAAGGTCATTTACATTGAGATTTTGCTTTTTTATGAGAGGCTTTACAATTGCATGTTTATAGATATCTGGGACTTGTCCTGAGATAAGTGACTGATTTATAATATAAGTTATGCAAGGTAACAATTCAGGAAGACATAATCTCAAAATATTAGTTGGTAAAGGATCTAAATCACATGACTTCGAGGAAGATGAAGAAAATTATTTTAGAAATTTCTTCTTCAGTTGTTTCTTTAAAACAAGAGAATCCCTGTGAACCCGAAAAAGGGTGGAAATTTATATCTTCATTTTGCACGAGGTCCAAATTGTTCCGAATTTTCGATATTTTTCCCGAAAAGAAATCTGAAAATGCATCCGGCTGCTTTTCTACCGGGATATTAGTGGGTAGACACATGCCCTTTTCTTCCCCTAAAAGTTCCTTTGAAACAGAGAAAAATTCCTTAGTGTCCCTCACTGATGACAGTTTTGTGTTATAATAGTTTCTTTTTGCTCTTTTGCAGGTGGTTTTATACTTATGCTTTTTTTGCTATATATATCAGCCGGTCAATCTCAAGGCCCGATTTTCTCCACGATGCCTCTGCATTCCTTTTTTCCCTTTTGGCAGTTTTTTCACTCTGGTTAAACCACGGAGACGGTTTCCTGGAATTTATTATTCTAGTTGTCTTTGGCGCATGCCTGTCGATGACGTTGCGC